>NC_133371.1:44521875-44539880 GCF_049309525.1 Garra rufa | reverse complement strand
ATATATATATATATATATATATATATATATATATATATTATTTTTTTTACACAAACACATCTGATCGCTAAAGGAGGCTTTTATCGACCGCCCGGAGCCATGTGAGGCATTTGTTTTTTATTATGGATCGACTTATTTTCAAATTCAATCTATGCTGTTCTATGAGTACCAGAATTTATTTAATATAACTCCGATTGCATTCGTCTGAAAGAAGGAAGTCATATACACCTAGGATGCATAAAGAATACGCTATTGTTGGTCCTATTGTCAGCATACGAGATCCCGGATACATGACATTATCATTATTGTGCTAATGTATTTAATTATTACCAAAACTGTATATTCTCTTAATTTCTTAACAATGCAAAATTTGAAAGTCCACTGAAAAAAAGTAGCCTATATAAAATGTATATATATTTTTTAATAATAACAAACGGGAAAAAGAGGAAATATTAAAATATGATTTCTGATTTTATTTGTTTCTAAATAATCTAAAGATAGTATTATTTTTGGTATTATTGGTGGTTTTAGCACTCAGCATATCAGTAATAAATGCAGTAATGTTGAGGAAAAAAGAAAAACTATATTGTCTGTAAACTTTCAGATACTTAAAGAACACTTATTTTAAAGTAATTGTTTTAAGTACCTTGCTTATATAATTTAAAAAAAATTAAGTAAAATTGGCACAAAATAAACTTGATATAAAACATATATGAAAATGTAGCCATGTGCAGTAATATTGAAAACTAAGATTGTGACCCATTGTGATATTTAGTTGATAATTAAAACAGTAAATAAAAATTGACTCTTGAAACCAGTGAAGACTGACACACCTACTATTACAGAGATTCCAACTATGTTTTTAAAATGTAAAGTTGTAAAGATGTATTTGCACAGCAGAAGAATTAATTGGGGAAAAATGTAGATCAAGAACCGTTTTGGAATCGGATCGTGAAGTGCCTGAAGATTCCCACCCCTAATAACAACGTTAAGTCCATACAAAGCGTCTGAAGCGTGTTTGTAACGTTAGTTCATTAATGGCGGCGCCATGTAACGATATAAAGTACAGTAACCTACTCCAGCAGGCCCGAAACAGTCTTTAGAAGTTACTACGTATCAATATAAATCCATCTCACCTCAAGCAGTTTACTTGCATTATTTTATTTCCACTTGGTTTAACATCGTGATGAGGAGAAACTTGTAAAACTTCTAGCCAAGTCAAACTAGTAATACTAACCGTATGTAAAACAACAGTACAACATAATATTTTATGAAATCATACATGTATAATGTTAATAACATGTCCAAACGTATGTTTAAAATTACTTACCAGTTTTCTTGATTCCCGTTTTACCACAGTTCCTCCATGCGGTGTAACAAGATGGCGGGAAGCTGAACGTCGACACGCACGACCACGGATGACGTTAGAAGTCACGTGACAATTGGAAGCAATATTTTGAATTTAACTTGAAGAAATGTATTTACTGTAGACTAACAAGTCTTACTTTTAATTTGAATAAACCAAACTGTTTTACATAATACTGATGGCTAGACAGAAAGTTATAACAATTTCTTTAGAGTAACGACATGCCTTGTGCACTTTTTTCAGTGTAACATTATATGCTATTTAATTTTGAGGTGTTTTCAAATAAATCACAAACTGATAACACCGAATTACATAAAAAAAAAAGTTTCATATAATACCCTAAGATAAATATTTAGATTTCACTGGTCTGTAAAGTTGTTATGTTTTGCCTGGAGACTCGCGATTGGCTGCTGCTGGATTCAGGGGCGTAGCCACGGGTGTGCCAGGGTGTGCCGGTGCCACCCACAGTGGCAGCTGGCACACCCAAAATTAGATGCAGAATATTTCAATAATCGTAATAAACATGGGCGGCGATAAAGAGGGGCTAGAAACTGCTTCAGCACCCCGAAGAAAGACCAAAGCACACACACATTAAAAAGTGAAATAAAACAAAAACATTTGATTCATTACGCATGCATAACTCGTGCATTGCAATACAACGCAGGCGCACTTTCGAAATGTCACTGCATTTTATTTAAAAAACGAAAAGGGCCACGTATGCCTGCCCCAGACTAAATATTGTTCTAGTCAACTACTCACACGTTTATATAAAATATATTAATATAATAACATAAGATTAATATAGTAACCTATACTCATCCTTTAATATAAAGCCCATTCTGCGTTCCATCGCGCGCATAAAGCTTGCATTGGCAAAAGTAATGATGAATGTGTTGGGGGGAAAGAAAACATTTTAATTATTTATTAATAAACTAGTTCTTTCTTCTCAGTCAGTGTCGGCTGAAAAAGATGAAAAGTTGAACTCTAAAAAGATGAAGTTACCGAATGCCGACGCTGCACTCGCCATCTCCACGAACGTGTCTTTAGGAGTAGAGCCCTGCATTTGAGCCCGAGCCCGTCGGGGCCCGACTTTTTTTTGCCCCTAGGGCCGGGCTTCGGGCCAATTTTCACGTCATAACTTGCACGCATATCGGGCTTCGGGCCTGCTTTAGAAAAAAACTAAAAAAAAAAAAAAAAGTTTAATGAGATTTAATGCGTGCGTCCCCGGAAGCGCCAGTGATGCCTAACTCGCGCATAGCAGAGTATGAGCGGAGCGCGGAGTGGAGCGGTGTGATTTTGAATGGAGGAAGGAGCGGATTTTTTTTAAAAGTCGGAGCGTCATGGTTTTCACTCTCTTCAAGAGCGCTCCACCACCGCTCCACCATGAGTACAATTCATGCCAATGGTCCATAATATAACTGCACATTAAGCAGGAAATCATATGTTAAACATGTTTAGCTAGAGATGGATCACTCAAATCAGAAATAATGTGATCTGTAGGTAAAATAACTGACGAAAACGTATTATTTTCATTACAAACTTTGCACTGGATAAAGCAGCAATACTCTTTTAATGCTGACAATTATTAGCTGTGGTCGGAACAAATATTGCACACTATGTTTGAAAATTTTTTATTTTATCATATTTTATGAACAGGACTGTTACATTTCAAACATACTTAATTTTATTTTTTTTTTTTGACGCGGAGCAGTGTTTCTGATATCAGTGAGCGAGGAGTGGAGCTGGAGCAGAACGATTATTAAATGCAAGGAGCGCGCAGGGGAAATTGTTGCCGCTCCACTCCGCTTACATACTTTGCGCAGCACAGAGATTTTCAACCACGTGGTAAAGTTGTGTTTTTGAAGTTTTCTATATTATTATTTATTCTTTATATATTTGTTCATTATTCGTTTACTTTACCACTGCGACTTTGTATGTTCCGGTTTTGCGCAGCAGAGCTGCCTGCCCTGTTCGAAATGCCTTTGTTCTGAGATGGTGATAATAAACTTTAAATCTAACATTGTGATATATTGATGTTTGTTTTATATCTGTGGACTGCATTGTAGACTAGTCAAGTGTTGATTTGATATATAGGTTAAATTGAGTAAACTCACTGTGGACCACATACCGATTGGATATCGATGTCACTTAACAAACAAACAAACAAACAAAAAACTCCAAACATTTCTCTAAATTGTTCTGATAAAAAAAACGAAACGAAAAAACATAAACTTTCTATTAAATACGAATCTGGTCTATTTTAATGGCTGTAACAGTATAAGCTGTTTGGCGGAAAAAAAGACGGGCTTCGGGTCGGACTCGGGCCAAAATTTTTGATAAGCTGTCGGACACGGGCCGGGCTACAGCCTGTGCGTTTCGGGCCAGGGCCGGGCTAGGGCTTAGATTTAAGGCCCGTGCAGGGCTCTATTTAGGGGTGCGCGTGGCACAACCTACCACTTTTTGAAATTCTCAGTTTGTTTATATCCACGTGGAGTTCAGAGTATAATTTTTTATCCACATTAATTTCACATTCGTGTAGTACAAATATGTCGCTTTGTTTCATAATTACAGTGTAAACGTTTTTCATTATTTACCTCAAAAGGAAGTAAGATGTTACAAAATCTGAGCGGCATCTGTTGTAACACGACCATATGACAGCTTTAAATGTTATCTGGAAGAATGAAAAAGTACACGACAAACTATAATATTTTGTCAATAAAATAATGGCGTTTTTAAAAGAATTTAAAATAATCGCATTTTGGAGTTTGACAGTGAACATATCGCAACCATGCACGACCCTGATCGCACAGCTGTACAGTATATTTCAAAACAATGTAGGCAAATAGAGGAAACATTTTTAGACATTCAGAAAAACACTCCATTCCCTCCATACACAGTTCTCATAGAACACGAGACGCATAAACGAGCCAAAATGCTTTATCTTGAAATAATAATTTCTGAACATTAAAAAGCAACTGTGTGTCAGTCTTTATTAACCTGTTTCTTGTGGTTTCTCATTAGAAACTAAAAGTAAATAGTGTAAACTCCATCGCTAATTTAATAAAATAGCATAGTTTAATATAGCTGGGCACATTAAAAAGCACTGACCATCTGCGACTTTGATTAAAATCAGGTTAGTGTTTCAGCCAGAAACTTACTACGGTAAAATAAATATTCAGCGATGTCTTCAAAAGACTTTTACATTTTCGCACACTTTTTCTCTTTATAGTGTTGCTATGTCAACTAGTAAATACCATAAATTTGGTTATGCTATGTGTGGAAATATTTAAACCACGTGTGTTACAATTAACCCTGCGTTAGATTGTGCCCCACTCACCCCTAATAGAGAAATGTTACCTTTCCATTCCGACAGAGATTTTTTTCTCGTTTAATATAGGCTACATTTCAAGCATTCTGTGGATTTCTTTGTGCTTTGTGAGGCAAGTAGCAGGTTCGTTGCTGTGACGCGCTCCATTTTACGGAGAATTTCTACGATGACAAATCTTGTTTCTTTCCTCTATTTCACAAAAGCACAACCTTTTGGTGTTATCGTGAGTGTACTGAAATCAGAAAAAGTTATTTCAAAATTCAAAGGATTGTGCAGGCGCCTCCATATCATGCAGTAAGCGCGATAGGGTAATACATTTAAATAAGAACACAAAGTGCGTATTCATCTTAACCCTAATACCGTATTGACTTTACAGCCCTTAATCCCGTGTTTGTGGACAAATGTGGGCACAGAGGTCTCAGGTGTGATCAAAAAATTTGTGTTCAATAAATGTTATATCACTATCTTCGATAAAATAAAATCTATCAATTTATGGTGTTTTTTTTTATTTTGGGGGTATTTTTGAATTTATTTACCTCTAAAAGTACCATATTTTTTATGTAAATAATGCTTATTTTTATGTTATATTTAATATTTAATTATCTTAATTAAAAAAAATCATTCCAGTAAGTTCAGAGAGTTAAAACCTAAAGATGAAGTGACTTTGGTGACATCTGGTGTCTTATGTTAGTATAAAATTAACAAAAAAACAATAATATCAATAACCACTAGATGGCTGCAGTACTGAATTGCTGCATATAGGTTGAACTCTATGAACCACTGTTATGATGAATTTGACCTCTTAATTTTTTTTACTTTATCACAACTTAAAATTGTAATTTTAATAAATATATATCTGTGTTAGGTGAGACTATACAAAGATGCCAAAATATGCTTAGATATATATGACCATGCTATAAGGAAAAGACAAAGTAGTAAATCATTATTTATTTATTTGAAACAAAGAACATCAAATTTCAATAACTCAAACTAATTGGTGCCAATTCCTGGGTCTTTATGTTTGTATGTGTGAGTGAGTTTTTATAAAAAAAAAAAATAATTTTTTTTTTAGCTCTGTTATAGGCTCATTGAATGCATTGTTTGTTTGTGTTTGTGTGTGTGTGTGTGTGTGTGTGTGTGTGTGTGTGTGTGTGTGTGTGTGTGTGTGTGTGTGTGTGTGTGTGTGTGTGTGAGTGTGAGTTGTTGCCATGTTGAGAAGGTTGTACAGGATCACCCCTTCATTTTTGTGTATGTAATATATGAGTTGTATTGGATCTACTGATTTTTATTTGACAAAAATAAAAAAAAATTCTCTGAATTGCAGTTTTTCCCATTCATTCCTATGGGTGCCCATTTTTGTCCACGAATACGGGATTAAGGAGTTTTTTTTTTTCACCCACTTAACATTGTAGAATCGAGTCTTTTTTTTTTTTTGCGTGTTCAGGTGGGAAATTTAGGAAAAGTCACCAAGTCTTGTACCACTCAGATCAAGGGAAGTATTTTTAAAAAATTAATTAAAATTATTTTGCCCACATTTGTCCAGCTTACGGTATGAGGGTTAAAGAAGCAGCTGTGGGGATGCCCAAAACAGGACCGGTTATGTGGTACAATGGCGAATTCTCTTTCTTTCTTTCTGTAGCCTATACTTCGTACGTGAACAAGTAGGATAGGCCTACTTACAGATAGGCTAATAAATCCTCAAATCTTATATTACACTTAACCATATGTTTACAGAATAATTGCCTTTATTTTCGCTAAATACCATTGTCTAAGCATCAAGTAGCCTATGTGACCCTTTAAACTTAATTTGTGTTAACGCCTAAGTGAAAAACTTATTTTGGCCAGTATAAATGCAACATGCAATATATATATTTTTTTGTCGGCTATTAATAATATCATGCTGATTGTGCAAATTGTATACAAACTTACGAATTAAAAAACAGCGGAGCGTGTGTCGCGAATAAAGTGATAATTAAATGAAAAGTCAAGTGTCGCGATTGGCAACCGCATTGCATATTTTGGCGGCCGGTCGGTGACCGTCACGGCAGTCTTGAGGAGCGAGAAAGCTCGGAAAATGGCTAAAAAAAAGACAGAAAGTGAATGCCTTTTTCAAGTCGGAATCTAAAATGACGTTAGTATGGCGTGAAAAACATGAAATTCTGTCAGTGAGGGGGGAGTTGTAGGGACGGACGCTGGGCAAGACGAATAGGCTACAACCACTTATCTGGTCATTTTAATATGTAACTATCTGTATTGTTAGTGATACGAGTCAGATTTTTTTGCACATTCATCTTACAATAAATGTGGCACACCCAGTTTTTCTGATGCACACCCGAAAATATGTTTCTGGCTACGCTAGTGATTCAGTCACGTGATAAAGCATTTAAAAGAACGCAATCAGGACAATTAACGCCACAAATTGTGTTTGCATCCCTGAAAACCATGAAGACCGTTGCTCTGCTTCTGCTGCTGACTGGACTGTTGGCCCCTGGACAAGGTGAGTGAATTTAGTAGCATAATCTTTTTGTGTTATTTGATATTTTAACATATTCCAAACTGAATTGGGTTTGATATCTATCTCTACTCAGGCTGGAAGAACAACTATGATGATGCTCTAAATTTTGTCTGTCCTGCAAGGCAGTCCATATCCTCCATAGCGAGGTGAGTAGCGCTTATTAATGTTCAAGTTGAATGCAGATTCCACCTGAAAAAAACAGATTTTTGGCAGATGGCACCCACAAATATCAGTTCAAAGGAGTACTCGAGATAATTTACTCACCTCCATGTCAGCCAAGATATGCATGTCTTTCTTTCTTCAGTTGCAAAGAAATTACGTTTTTTTGAGAAAAACATTCCAGGAATTGTCTTCAATGGTGTTCAACGGATTAATGATTAAAAATGCAGCTTCAAAGGGCTCAAAGCAATCCCATCCACTGAATAAGGGTCTTATCTAGCGTAATGATCAGTCATTTTCTTAAATTAATATTTATACAATTTTTAACCACAAATGTTCATCTTATAGCTCTGCGATGTACATGTGTACTCTCTGTGCACTGTTTTAAGGTTGTTAGGATGTGTCAAAAACCCCAATCTCCTACTTGCTCCTCTAATTTCAAAATCGTCAACATCATACTATTTTTATTTTTTATTGTAAAGGGTGTTAGACCTTCTTCGCATGTTCACTTTGTAAACACTGGGTCAGTACTTCTGCAGCTTTTATTAACTGTGGTAAACAGTGCACGGAGAGAAAGCATGCATGCGCATCACAGAACAAGATGAGCATTTGAGGTTAGAAAGTATATAAATTGTAATTACAAAAACAGATGTGTCGCTAGATAAGACTCTTATTTCTCTGCTGGGATCGTGTTGAAGCTGCTTTAAAACTGCATTAACCGTCAGTCCGTTGGGCACCATTGAAGTCCACTATATGGAGAAATCCTGGGTTGTTTTCCTAAAAAAATGTAATTTTGTGATTGAATAAAAACTAGAACCTCTTGAAAGACATGGGGGTGAGTAAATTATCAGAAAATTCCTGAAAGGTGAAACATTGAAAACGCATGTATACCAAGCGGAAACAATAAATGCATCACTGTTGACAACTTCTGGTTGAATCACCACTTTCTTTCTCCATTCCAACTTGTGTTAACAAAGTGAACACAACAATGAGTACGTTTACATGGACAACAATATTCCGATTTTAACGCGATTAAGACAATACTCTGATTAAGAAGCAACCATGTAAACTGAGATTTTTGATTAATTTAATCCGACTAAAGTCATAATCGGAGTAAACACAAATCGAATTAAGACAGGTGGAGTATTCCTATTTTAGTCGCATTATGGAAGACATGTACACACCTTAATCAGACTATTCCCCTTGTGTAGGACTTTTCGCCACATTTTGTGACAGGATACACACTGATGCTGCGTTCCAGGCAGGTTTTTGAGCTCGTAAATCACGTCTTCAAACCACGACTCAGGACTTTGTAGCGTTCCAGGCAAGTCACGCCAAGCATGTATTAATTTTAGCTATATTATTAATAATTTGATTGCAACGTTATATTGTCTTACACTCTATCTTTCCACTGTGTGCCACTTGCATAAACACCGCACCCCAGAGGCTTTATTGTTGTTTCGCGGGCTATGTCACCTCAGAACTCAGAACTGGGAGTACGTCGATCTAGTACGAGTTCACGAGTGGGAATTCACGGGTTTGAGTGCCTTTCCAGTGCACTTTCACGGGTAGAAGTTTGGGAAAACACGGGTAACGGGTTGATCGCACGTGCTTATGCTTTGGTTTCATTTTTATTTATTTATTTTTTTGCTACAACATGGGATTAATCAATGCTCATTGCTGATAAATGGTTTGTCTGTTATCATAATTTATAGTTTTATGGAAACGTAGTTAACCCGTTCTTTTTCATTAGTATTATTTGTGATTTTAATTTTGTGAACGGGATTTCCGCTGTTGGAATGTCTTAGTATGCTTTTCACTTTTACTATCGAATTCATGATCTTGGTTTTGCTTACATATATAGGCTACACCTATCAATTTTAAGATTAAAACAATTTTTTAAAAGATGGATTTGTTATTTTTAATTAAACAGCATAACAACAATAAAATAAAACCAGCTTATATCATTTATTAACAACAACTAATAAGACGAGGCATGGACTCCATCACATGCTGTGTTATATGCCGACTAAACAATTTATTACAGGGCACGCAAACACTGAGCAATCAATCAATCAATAAAAAATAAATAAAAGAAAGCCTCTAAAGCGTAATGTGAGGTAAACGGCAAAGATAACGGTTTTCAAAAAGAAAAAAGAAAAAAATAGAAAAAGTAAAACTAAACTGGCTTTCGACTTGCGTGTTTTTTTTTTTTTTTTTCCCCTAAAAACTGACTGCCTCTGAAACGCTCGCTGTATGGAGCAGACGATTTGGAGCAGCACAGCATGCACTCGCACAAATGCGACCACGGCAAATTTTAAATCACACATTCTAAAAAAATTGTTGCATATGTCCAGAGCCACCGAAACATCTAAAAGTCTATAACGAAGATGAACTGATAGTGTCGCGTGTGGACCTAATGATGTGTGTCATTAATCGATCTATGTACTATAACATGTAAAACGGGAACATGAAAGGAATATTTTAAAAGCAACTCATGTAAACAGCTTAATCATATTATTGTCTTATTCAGAATAAGGTCATTAATTAGATTACTGGTGTCCATGTAAACGTAGTCACAGTTCGTGAGGACCGGGTTTGGGACTTTAGCTGTCAAGACACCTACGGCCAGAGTGGATGTTACTGGACAGATTACGTCAACGACTTTGACCAATTGGTCCTCTTTGAGTGTTCAGCGCAACACGTGATCGCAGGAATGAGCAGCTACCACAGCAACACCCATGAGGACAGACGGTGAGCTCTGATCGACTGATTCTCATCTGTAAACTTTGACTCACTTGTGCTGATGCTAATACCATGTTTTCACACAGCTGGAAATTTTACTGCTGTAACAGTCCGTCGGTTTCTGCGAGCTGTCACTGGACCACATACGTGAACAACTTCGATGAGTACTTCCACTGGTCTGTGCCCTCCGGGAACGTTCTGGTGGGCGTTCATAGCTACCATCAAAATGAACAAGAGTGGGTATATTTTATTTACTCCTGTTATTTCTAAACATTATTATGCAAAGCTTATTACACATTAGATTGTGAGCGCTGTTAGTCACTAATGTGTTGTACTTTCAGAGATCGGCGATGGGCGTACAAGTCCTGTGTCCTGTACAACCGTTGATTCCCAGATTCAGTATTTTACAGTTCATGATGAATATTCTCTGAAATAAATGCGTGTTGAAAACAAACACTGCCGCTAATCTGTGTGTGAGTCGATAGGCTGAAATCATTGGATTAAGTCATGCATTTTACATTTTCAGTGACATGATCTTTGATTTGACCAACTAATTAACCTCTAAATGTGCCAAATCCAGACACTGGCAAAAAGATTTTTCCACAATATTTAAATTAATTCCAGCACATTGGGGTTGTTAAAATGTATCTTTGGTCACGTAGGCTTAAACAGGGAACTAAACCGGCTAAGGGACGCAACGTTTTCTCAACACATTCTTTTTAATTTTCAGTAACATGATTGATTTGACCAACTCTATTGACAGCAGGCTAACAAATTAACCTCTAAAGGATGTCTAAATTAACCTCTAAATGTGCAACATCCAGACACTGGCCAAAAAAGTTTTCCACAATATTCAAATTCATTCAAGGACATTGGGGTTGTACAAATTACTCTGTGTTCAAGTAAATACTACAAAAAAAAAACACCTCAATCTACATTTTAAATAAAAAGATTTACTTCCCTTAATCAGGTTTAAACTTAAAATTAATACAATTTTAATAAAACCTCAAAGGTATATTTGAGTCCTTCAGGATATTTTAGGGTCAGTGCATAACTGTCCAAACATCATGTCACAGTCACGTGCAACTCATTTAGTACTTCCACATCAATGACAATGGAAATGTCCAGCGCACGACTAAGAGTATTTATTTTTTTTCCCACGGATCACAAAAAAAATGTCATGGTCTTTACCAATTCTCTCTCCACCTCCTTCCTCTGGTCAGCCTAAAACATAGAAGAACGGAGAGTAATTGAGGGACTGTGGAGTAAAAAGAAAAACACTCCGAAAATTTATTTCAAAATTTAGTTAGCTGTCCTATTATGGAAGTTAATGTAGAGCCCAGAAGTCTGTAGCTAACTTTCATTAAAATATCTTCATTGGTGTTCAGTGTAAAAATAAAATTGGTATGGTTTATTACAAGAGTAAAGTAAGCGATGACAATTTTAATTTTTGGGAGAAGACTTTTTTTTTTGTTTTTTTTTTTACACTTTCTTTGGCATCAATTTCTTTTAAACACTTAAGGAGCAGTTCACTTTCGGAACAAAAATGTACAGATAATGTACTCACCCCCTTGTCATCCAAGATGTTTGTCTTTCTTTCTTCAGTTGTAAAGACATGGTGTTTTTTTTAAGAAAACATTTCAGGAATGTTCTCCATTTAGTGGACTTCGATGGTGCCCCGAGTTTGAACTTCCAAAATGTAGTTTAAATGCAGCTTCAAAGGTCTCTAAACAATCCCAGCCGAGGAAAAGGGGACTTATCTTGAAAAACGATCGGTTAATTTCTAAAAACATTTACAATTTATATACTTTTCAACCTTTACCCAAAGTACACACAGAGCCGGACTAGAGAAGATGAGTATTTGAGGTTAAAAAGTAAATACATTAAAAAAAAATATATATATTTTTTTTTTAATAACCGATCGTTTTGCTAGATAAGACCTTTCTTTCCTCGGCTGTGATCTTTAAGAGTCCTTTAAAGAAGCATTTTGGAAGTTCAAACTCAGGGGCACCATAGAAGTCCATGATATTGAGAGAAATCCTGAAATGTTTTACTCAAAAAAACATAATTTCCTTACAACTGAAGAAAGAAAGACAAGGGGGTGAGTGCATTATCTGTAACTTTTTGTTCTGAAAGTGAACTACTCCTTTAAACACTTGTACAATCAAACGCTCCCGTGTGTTGACCATTGTAGACAATCACAGACATGTTTGTTGAGTGCAGTACCACAATGGCCAATCAGAGGCATTTATTAATTTACTCCGTGTTCAAAATGCATTTTTAGGTAAACCAATCCCTTTTTAGAGTAGTTCACATTTAAAATTGTCATTATTTACACGCCCTCTTGTCATTTCAAACCTGTATGAATTACTACCTTCTGACCAAATTTGGAACAATGTTGATAACAGAAGAGCACAGCCCCATTTACTATTATTGAATGGACACAAAACAAATGCAAGTGAATGGGGGACTCTTAACAACATTCTTCAAAATATATTCTTTTGTGTTCTGTGGAAGAAAGTCACTCAGGCTGATGTGTAAATGATAACACAATTACTTAAACTACTTTAAAGCTATGTCACTACCAAATCAAAATTTCCCCATATTTTACTCACCCTCAAGGCTTGAGAAGACCTTTGTTAAGACCACAGAGCCGTCTCAAGCAGTTCTTTGATCGATAAATGCACTATTTGAAGCTTCAAAAATAAACATTTCCCCCATTCTACCGCTTGAGAGTAAAATGATGTGTAGGATTATAACTTCGCCTGTATCGTTCTTCAAGAATATAATCGTACTAGGGTTGCACGGTATACCGGTGCTACGGTAGTATCGCGATACTAAAGCTTACAAATACCCGCGGTGCCATTGCATTTTTGAAACGGTAGTATCGTCCAAACGGTAGCACCATAAGATATGTTGTATGCACGGCAGGAACACGGTTTAAAACGTTCATGCAGGCCAGCAGAAACATTACAAGTTGACTGCCAAAATGTCTTTCTGCTGTGCTTTGTGTAGTACAAGCAGTGTATAGGCTTTATATGTTATTCAGTGTTTCACCATGCTTCAGTTCAGTTTGAAATGAGAAGCTGCACGCGCACGTCCTTGTTCACGCTGCAGTTTCAGAAGAGAGGGTCTGATTCAGACGACTGTCTAATGTTATTTAAAAAATATCAGCCCAAGATTCAATTATTAAACATCAAAATATTTTACTAGACAGAATTTTCGTATTTTTATTCATTTGCCCACTTTTAGAACATGTGTAATAATTTGTTTCTGGAAGCATCTTTGCGATCACGAATGCAATTCCATTAATTAACATAGTGGTTTTGACCTTGGTTCTTATCAATCATTATATATATATATATAACTTGGAAATTTTAAGATATGGCAGCAAAAATGCCCGTGACAGTTCAGCAATAAGACACGAGCAAGATGTTTTAGTTTCGTTTCTGCGTTCGAATCTGAATTCGCGTTAGTTTGGGCGAGTCACTGATTCACTAAGCCATTCATAAAAACGAGTCATTTGATTCACCCCTGAATGATTCAGCCGTTTTGAAAGAATCGTTTGAACAACTCAGTGATTCAATCATGAACACTGCTGCCATCTGCTGGCGGTTTTAAGTTTCCCGTCATGTTCCATTCTTTTCCAACATATTTCTATATTCAGAGTTTTGTATTTAAAACATTTATCTTATAACATTATTTATGCAATTATAAGTCCAGTCTAAATGCATAAATACCACATCTAAATGTCACTCTATGAAGCTTCTGTGCAGTGCTCAGATGACTTTTGTTGACATGATTTCATGGATAACAATAGCCAGTCATTTATTCACATTAGTGAAGTATTCAGAGAAAAATCTTGCCTGTTTTCATTTACATCTTTTTATTAATGAATTTATTCATTTTGTAGATTTGAATTTTAAATTAACAGAATACTGCATGGTATCGTGATACTACTTGGTATCGTGATACTTCAGCTGGTATAGTATCGTAAGTCATTTTTATGGTATCGTGACAACCCTAAATCGTACTTAGTTAGGATGCCTTGAGGGGCGAGTAAAACATGGGCAAATGTAGATTTGGTAGTGAAATATAACTTGGTAAGGCAAACCTGGTTGGAGAAAATTTCAGTGGTTTGCATTGTCTACATCACCTGGTATTCTTTGATCAGACAGCTTGCCTCTTCACCAAGGTACATAATCCGGCACTTCAGCTGGTACCTTCTTGTGATGTTTATGTCCAGACTCTACAAAATGTTCAAGATGTATTGTTTTTATTAGACCAAAACACTTCTAAATTGGGTGCCATAAACTATTTTTTTCACATTGCAACCAATACCTGATCCATAACTAGGGCTGCAACTAAAGATTATTTTGATAATCGATTAGTTGGTTAAAAAAATTCCAATGGTTTATTTATTTAAATCACACCATTCCACATTCTGAATGCTAGGAAAACACAGTGCTTAACTTACAACAATTCACCTGTTGTAATAAAGAGAAAAGACAAATATCTGAAGAAAAACACTCTAACAAGCATAAAATACAGTGTTGCTGCTATTTATTCTGCTGTGGCGGTGTTTAGTGTCCAACAGCAGCAGCAGCAGCAGCGAGCGCAAGTGCCTTCAGCAGAGTTCCGCGTTCAGATGCAAGCAGTAAGCTTAAACTGGCCACAAAGCCCCAGCTAAAGTAATTACCATGAATGTGGCGGGGAAAAAGTAAAGAGATATTCAAATTATTTATTAATAAACTAGTATTTTCTGAGTCAGTGTTGCAAAGATGACGTTGACGATCCTGACTCGACATCTGCTCACTGCTGGACGCGCTTTTAAAGCCTAGATGCATCTTTATGGATTAGGCATGTGGCTTATAAAAGAGTTTTGTTTTCGATTTGAATTATTTCATTTTATAGTAATGAAGAAATAATTAAAAGTAAATTTATGAGCAAAAATTAAGTTTCACATAGCGCTTGCACATCATGTCCTGCAAAGCTTTCACTCTACCCACAAACGATTGGATATGCGCCTATTTGTACACATTTATACAGGTTAAACGATTAAACCAATATTGTGATATGGTTTAAGTTTTTTTTTTTTTTTTTTTTTATATCTAAGGATTTTTATTTTAATCGTGATGATTTGAGAAGGCTAAATTGATCTGTCTGCCGCTGGGCGCTTTGTCGACTTTAAAAAACAAAAACTTGAATTTCACAAATAAAACGTGTTCCAAATATATTTCTAAATTAACTTGATAAAATAAAGAAACGAAAATAAATGTAATCACTTTGCTATTAAAAACAGCAGCTGTTTAATGGGGAAGAGAAAGAAAAAAGACGGGTTCCAGTCGGACTCGGCCCAGTAGAGCTGATGAGACGTTTTTGCAACGAATGTTTGTTTAATAACCTATTTAACATTGTTATTTAGGCTACTTTCTTATTTAAATATATATTTTTCTTAGATTTATTTTTGCATTTTTTGGCTGCTTGTTCACTGACTGAAGTGCTAAAATAAACACGCACTTTTGTTAATAATGTTTGAGCCTCATTTATTTTGTGTTCCAAAATTATATACATATGTATTTTATTTATATATAGGCCTATAAACACACACGTTATAATTTATATTTATAAAACACCGCGCCACTTGGTAAAAATCTGCCACCGTCACAGCCCTATTCAAAACTGATACGATTTCACCTCAGCAGAGCTCCTCTTTCTCCTTACATATGTGGTACGTTTTCGACACATTATACAGACAGACAGACAGACAGTGTTACTACAAAAACTGAAGCAGCAGTTTCCTCCATCTCCACTATCCAACGACCCATACAGCAGCTGTTTTGCTGTCGCGCATTGGCTGTTGTGAAAGTAGCCTATACTGATTTAAGCACAAAGCCGTCATCATCCCGATTTTAAATCTTAAATATCAAACATGTTTGATATAAATCGGGGCAGCCCCGATCTGTGTGCTAGCAGATCGGGAGGTGCAAGATTCGATCTTTGAACGCCTCACATTACCAGATAATCTGCGCCGAACATCGGGGCCGATCGAGGTTCTTGACAAGATTTTTGCTCCGATTCTCGGGAGGGGAAAATCGGGCTAAAACTCCTGTAGTGTGAGCCGGGCTTAATGCATAAATGGAAATACTTGTGTTAATTTGTGACATTTACAGATAAGGATATGACCGTAAACTGAAAGTTTTCATACGAGATGCAAACGGATCTCAAAGCGCCTCAAGCCATTACGCTGTTAGCTTCAAGTTTAAAATAAGGAATTCTCATGTTTAGGGCAGCTCGGATCACGTAACCCTCCTGCAGCATCTCAGTCTGTTTCCTCCACTCTTCTTAGATGCATTGTGTCGATAACGAGGGGTTAGATGTTTGTAGGGGGGGGAGGGGGTTGCAGATGAAAAGAACGATTGGATAGGGATACGATTGGATCCTCTAAAGAGATTTCCTAATTCCTAAAGGTTAATAATAAAAAAAAAATGTTAATAATTAGTTAAACAGAACTTTATTACATTAATTTAACACCATATACAACAGCCTACTTGCTGCACAGTCTGCAACTTTTGTTTATTTTGCGACATATTATTGATATTTAACAAATCTATTTCTTTCTCTCCCTGACCTTGTCTTTCTGCTTGAAGCCTGAAAATATTGTAAACAATAACATAACTAATTACACTGGTCGGACTAAGCTCTGTTTCAGACTGATACCTCCGGTTCAGGATGGTCCTCATCCTCATCACGTGCCTTTTTCAGTCGCGGAAAATACTTTTCAATACTCATCTGGATTGAAGCAGCAAACATTCAGTGTTAGAGTAAAGAAATGACATAATTTATAATACGTTTATTTGATTCACAGCTGCTACATATAGTGTTTTTATCTCGACAACCCAACTAGGCTAGCCTACATTTTACTGCAAACTTGCGACTAAGGTCGGGACTTACAGTAACATCAACACACTGAAACTATTGTATTCAGAATAAAAATATTTTATAGCACTTTTTAATCTGTGATTGTGTGTTAAAAGTGTTCACGAGATACTAACCTTTCGTCAGCCATCTTCTCTCCACGGATGATCCAGACAGATGTGGTGTGTACGGAGGGGAGGGGCTGTGTGCGTGTGTGCGTTTGAGGGAGAGACGCGAGTGACAGAGAGAGTAAGGATAGGAAATGCAGTTGAACAAATTCGCTGCGTGTTTTAAATAGCATACAAAAGAATAACGAAACGCAATATGTGACGGTCGGTATTGATTTTTTTTTTTTTGGTCGGTGTTGAATCTGTGGCGGTCGGAATTTAATCTGTGGCGCACCGCCACAGATTCGTCTATGTGTGGGAAACACTGTGTAAATGTAATGTCGTGGTGCGCAAAAATTCGCCATTATTCTGTAAGAAAGAGAAACAGAAAATAGACTTCTGAAAAAATTATTTCACTTTGAAAGCTAGTTGTAAAAATACATATACACACACAAAGCATTAAACAACAAAAGGTATAATTAGGGCATCGATCTAAGACATATTCAAAAACACTACATACTACAATCCGATGGGAAAAGCTGTGGTAAATTTAGGATTAGTCACTTACGTTTTTCAATAAAATAAAAGAAACAATTAAGAGGTGCAAATTACTTACATTTTTCATGTGACTGGATTATTCAAAACCTGTCCTAATTGTTGTTCAGCAGTATCCCATACATCCTACAAAAGACAGAAATAACAAACTGGCTCACATAAAAGTAAACAGACTACTTTCTTACTGGGTATGCTGGTCGACGCGATACGTTAAAGTAACGTTAAGTGTTTGTTTGGGCATTCAGGTAAGCTAACGTTAAATGTTAACATTAATCATAAATGAGAGAGACCATACAAGTAAGCAGAGCGAAT
>NC_133371.1:44450154-44521375 GCF_049309525.1 Garra rufa | reverse complement strand
CACATAGAGGCATGAATAGGCATGCAAAGCCATTCATGCATATGTTCGATCGCTCCCACACACACTTGTTAGCATCCACAAACTTCGTCCTTGTCACCCGCTATCACCGGACACGTTCACCTGCCAAAGCAAAAACCACACACATTGCACTAACTAAATGAGAGGAAATGTATGGAATCAAATCAATGCCAGATATACTTGAAAGTATACACTTATATTTAAGTATTGCAAAAGAAAGTAGAATTTTACAAATGTAAATGAAAGTCTATTCATTTATTTGTTTATTTATTTAAATAGTTGGAATGTATTTAAATTGCATTCTTGCTTTTATTTTGCATTTCAGTCAAGTGTGAGCTGGCAATACTGTTTTTTCAGTTTGCTTTTCACACTTTGCACTTTTTTGATATCTTCAATATAGTTAATATTTCATATTGAAGATATCGATCTTTAGTTTTCAATTTTTTTGCAATACTTCATTTTTTTGCAATTATAATATTTTTTTTTTTTTGCAAATCTTTACTTTTCTCAATACTTTCATTTTCATTTGCAAAACTTTCTTTTGCAATACTTCAATTGTTTTGCAAGTTTTGTTAAGGCTTATTATATTTTATATATATCATATCATTATTAATATTAATATATATTTAAATTATAAATCTATTTTATATACATTTATTATAAAATAAAAATATTTCAATATTTATATTTTTTTATATTTATATTTTCAAATTAACTTAATCTATTTTCAAATTAAATTACTTTTCCCTTTAATCATTTATTTATTTATTTGTTTGTTTGTTTATTTAAATAATTGGAATATATTTAAATTGCAAACAAAATAGAATAATTGCAAAATTGAATATTTTCCATGGCCATTGCCAATTTACTTGCAATGCTGCTTGTATTTTAGGAATTGCAAAATCTAAACAATACAGAGCAAAAGCAACAATGTTGCAAAACATATTTTCCATGGCCATAGCTATTAATTTATTAGTAGCATTTATTTATTTATTTATTAGTAATACTGTTTGGTTTTTTTTTTTTTTTTTTTTTTGCATTTCAAGCAAGTGTGAGCTTGCGATACAGTTTTTTCCCTTTGTGCTTGAGGTTTTCACACTTTTTCAAAGCTTCTTAATTTTCTTATTTTTTTGCAATTATTTTTTAGTTTGCAAAACTGTTTTTTGTTATCTTCAATATAGTAAATATTTCATATTGGAGATATCAACTTTAGTTTTCAAAAGTTCTTTCTTTTCGAAATACTTCATTTTCTTTTGCAATTTCTTTAGTTTTGTTTGCAAAACCTTTTTCTCGCAATACTTCATACCTCTTTTGCAATTCTTTATTTTTGCTTCCAAGAAGCACATATCTTTTTCTCTGTACTTTTTTTTTTTTTGCAAGTATATATGGCATTGATTTGACTCCATAGAGGTGCACAGTATTTCTTAGCATCAGAATGTGTTGATGTGCACATGTGAGGTTCATGCTGCTGATATTACTTTAATCTGCTCCCCTCCAGGAAAGAAGCAGTTAATGCACATCCATGCCACACGTTTGAGCATGACTACATAATCCAGCAGTTCAAAGGACTGGGATAAAAGCAAGCATTAAAGCTGATGTATGTAGTATTTGATGTTAAATATGACTTGCTATATATAAGCCGCTCCATGCGTAATGATTCTTCAAATCGCATGTCTTGTTGTAAACAGGTGTGCTGCTGGTACTTTACTAACTGATCAATTTAATTTCGGTAGTTTGAAATGTCTTCTGTTGGAGGTCTGACATGCTGAAGGATTAAGGATGGACGGGAGGTAAGAGACTAAACAACTGAGTCTGACGTTCCCAATTCCCCACCGAATATTACAACGGCCTATTTTGGCAGCAAATCAATGTGCGGAGAATGAGAACAAGGAGCGGCGGTGACATAAATGATTGGAATAGACTGAATTAGGATGTAATTCAGGCAGTAACTTTAGCCTGTGATTGTGCATCTGGTCCTATGGGACTCACTGTAGAAAATATACATCCGTGAATGGCTTCAGTGGGAAAAGATTGGTATGGAAAAGATTAGGCTACATAAATCACATCGCTCACATAAGCAATGCATGGGAGATGCAAACTACAACAGTGGTGTAAACTACAATAGCGAGGTTAAAAAAAGCAAGAAAAAAGATACTATATTGAATATTTCCTTTGATAATACATTTTATCGGGTATGGGTTATTAACAAAATGAGGCCACAGGAAAAATAATATTATAAAAACACTGACTTCATGACCTAATTTGGACTTAAATAAAATTCTAATAATAATAATTAAAAAAAAAAAAAACATAAAATTATTTTAATAAATGAACAAATAAATAATGTGAAAAGTAATTAGAAGTTAATTTGAAAATATTATAATTATTTTTCATATTTTTCATTTTATAATAAATGCATTTAAAATTGTTTTATAATAAAAAATGTATTAATAAATTACATAAATAATAATTATATCATTTATTTACAATGAATATTTTTACACAATAGATCTCTGACCCCGAATATTAAAAAGAAAAAAAATCTTAAAGCATTATGGAGTTCAAAAGAATTTAAGTATTGCAAAAGAAAATTAAAGTATTGAGGAGAATAAATGTACTTTTTGCAAACAATAATAAAGAATTGCAAAAGAAAATTAAGTATTGCAAAAAAAAAAAAAAAAAAAGTTTTGTAAACCAAAGTCGATATCTTCAATATCAAATATTTCCATATTGGAGATATAAAAAAAAATTTTTTTTTTTTAAATTAAATAGCAAAGGGAAAAAACTGTATCGCGAGCTCACACTTGACTGAAATGCAAAACAAAAGCAGCAATGCAAATAAATTAGTAGATATGGCCGTGGAAAATGCATTTTGCAAAATCATTGCTTTTGTTTATATTTTGCAATTATTTGTTGTTGTTTTAAATATTATTTTAAATACATTCCAACTATTTAAATTTAAAAGTAGAAGTTAATTTGAAAATATAATAATTACATATTTTTAATTTTTTTAATAAATGTATAAAAAAATTGTATAACTTAAAATGTATTAATAAATTATATCATTAATAATTATATCATTTATTTACAACAGTTGTTTTTGCACAGGATCTCTGACCCCAAATATAAAATAAAATATATCTTAACTGAGCATTGTGAAGTCAAATCAATGCCACATTTACTTGCAAAAGAAAATGAAAGTATTGAGAAAAATAAATATTTGCTTTTTTCAAACAAAATAAAGAATTGCAAAAAAAAATTAAGCATTGCAAGAAAATTTTTGCAAACAAAAAGAATTGCAAAAGAAAATGGGAAAAAAAACACTATCTCAAGCTCACACTTGACAGAAACGCAAAATAAAATGTATCAGTGTTGCAAATAAATTAGTAGCTATGTCCATCATCGCTTTTGCTCTGTCTTGTTTATATTTCGCAATTCTTTATTTTTATTTGCAAAACTTATTTTTTCCTGCAATACTTATTTTCTTTAGCAATTCTTTTGACTCCATAGAGCATGAGTGTATAAAAATTCCCTGTCAGTTGCCTTTAATTTTTAGGTATAATTAACTTGGTTGTACAAGTCATTCCAACTTAAATTACACAAAAAAACAACTTAAAAAATCAAGTTGAATTTTAAATAACAAATTTGAAATTGCTCACCTTGATTTGAATTAAATCAATGTAAAAACATAAGTTGCCATGACTTACTGATCATATAATTTTTTACTAAACTTGGTCTTCCTAAAATCAAATTTACAGTAAAGGAAGTCAGGTTCACTCTGATATTATTTTATGTTGCTTCATAAAACCCAACATACTTTAAAATATTCATTATCAATGCTTTTTTTTTGCTGATTCAGGTTTACAGCATTTCTACAGTACATTTGGGTGTGAATACTGCAAAGGTGTCAATATGAGAGCTAAAATACATGCATACTGCTTACGTGTGTATTATACAACAGGCCTGAGGTGATAGCATGTGAAAAAAGATCAATGCAAGTTTCCAAAATTCATGTACCGCCTCCAGCAAGTGCTTTCTGGAGTATATGTGTGTGTGTTACAGTGTTTCTGTGTTAATAAATGAGTGTGGGTGTCCTTCCTCAGTCCAGGCCGTCTCTAGGGATTTGTACTGTAGAGGTCAGTGACTGAAGAGGAGTGTGTTCATCTCACTATCAATCACAGTAAAGAAAAACTCTTTGAGCTGAGACAGCAAGGGGAAGTTTTTGCAATAAAGGAATCCCAACCAGACACTAAAGGAAAAGCAAAGTTTAAAAGCATCCCAGGATGAATGTCCAAAGAAGAACTGATTATGCCTGCATTTGTGTTATTTCAGAGTTTGCATTATACTTCAGTATTATTCTAATGTGCAAACGAATGCTTTGCAGGGTAACGGTTTATTTACCAGGTCAATGGAGCTGTTTGAATACAGCTGCTTGAGAGCGAGACAGAAACAAACAGACATTCCCATGTGTTTGAGAAATAAATGCAAGACACCTGAGAGCTTCATACCTCATCCTGGGAATCCAAAGAGATCAGATGAACAGCACAAAGAGAGGAAGAGAAAACTGGAATAAGAAAAGCACTGAGCTGACAGGAGGGATCAGCGCTGTGCTCCACGCAAAAGAAGATTCTCCCAGTCATCAGTGTCTCAGCACACAAGAAATCTGGCAGGAAGGTTTGAGTGCAGGTGCATATTCAGCAGTACCAGCTTCAGGATGAAGAGATGAACCTCTTGAGCTCACTAAAAGAGGAAGAGAGAACGAGAGTATCAGAAACAGACACAAATACAGCTGCAATTAGCGATTAATGGGGTTTAAGCGCATACAAAATACATAATGTAGCAAGCCTTTTTTATACGAATACAGGTAAATTTACCATAGAAATATTGTTTTGTAATGTTTTTGACTGTAATAGCGCCAGCTGTAGTCTGAACTCATTAAAACTTTGCATGCTTGTTTAGAATCACTAGCTGCCTGTGCTCACCAGGTTTTGTGAAGTTTTGAGTTTTCCTTTAGGCTTTATAGGATATTGGGTCAGTTTGGACAGGCCACTTTTCTAAACAACCCAATTATAGATTATAAGTTATATAATTTTTTGGATAATTATTGACCTGGAGAGTCTAGAGAATTGTACTGCAGTGTTTTTTTCCAGATTTAGCGAAAAACCTTGCAAAAGTAGTTTTTTACATCTTCTCAATCACTTAACAAATGATTTGATTGACAGCAGTGGTTCTAGAGACGAAGTTGTCTGGAATGACGATGGTCTATCGTATGATATGAATATTGTGCATATGTGTAAAAAAACATAATTTACGCCCTTGAAAAATGCGATATTGCCCTCCCAGTGAATTTCTTTCAAATTTCTCACAGACCTTTGGGGCTATGAGTCAAACAGGCCCACCAAGTCTCATTCCAATTGGCCTCCGTTAACCATGTCTAACAGGTGCTCAAACTTCATCGGCCAATGGCGGCCATGTTTTTTTTGAAAGATGCAAATGTCCTTATGTCCATGCACAGCAATTTCTATTTTGATAGGACAAATGGTTGTGTAAGTATAGCCTTTTTTTGTTTGTTTCTTTCCTCTTATAGTTCCATTTAGTGGTCAAGCTCCATGATTTTTGTCCTGCAACCTCAGATTGAGTACTTACATAAGTGTCCTTAGTTTGGCGGAGATATCTTATTACATTCAGATGTTATAGGCATTTTGCTTAAAGTGGCCCTTTCTAACTTTTTGGGGTCCCTTTGCAATGGTGAGTCGAAAGCTTGACTTTTTTTTTGATAATTATTTATATTCTCTCTCCAGAGAATCTTTCTGCAATGGTTTGGTTCCGATCAGGCGGAAAAGCTAGGAGTAGTTTGCAAAAGCAGGTTTGGCTAAAAATCCAAAATACCAAAAAAAATCCAAAATATGTTGCTAATGATCAGATCTGATGCATGCATTTTGTAAGCCAAGGATACCAAACGACTTAAGACACTTGAGCCTGTAACTGACCTTAAGGAGATATGAGCAATTTTGTGCTTTTGATCGCTGTAGCACCCCTGTCAGGTTGATTGGGGTGAGCTTTGGTTGACGTTGTAGCCTGTGTGAGTACTACCATCCCTCCATGATTCAAGTCTCTACGATTTACGTTTCTGCATGATCAGTTTTATGTGGAGATTGCTGATCTGTGAGCATTCTAACAATTACATACTACAGCTAATATAGAGATAAACTCTGCAGGTACTAAAGCGAATGACGCAGCTCTCATTGAGATACAAAGAGAATAATTGCAAATGTTAGATCTGAGGCAGCAACAAATTAGATTAATTAAACAACTATCTCACAGAATCTCTACTTGAGCTCAACTTTAAATTAAAGAGTTGGTTGCACCAATAAAGTTACATTAAATCAATGCTTATCTATTAATTCAGTCCAACTCCAACAATCAGGCTACATTTAAACCGACATTTTGATTCAGTAAGCCTACTCATGTTCTAAATACAATCAAATGTGCAATATGATCTAAACTACTGTTGAAATTAATTTAAAGAAATTAACACTTTTATTCAGCAAGGACACATTGTCACAATGTTGCAAAAGAGTTCTATTTCAAATAAATGCTGTTCTTTTGAACATTCTATTCATCAAAGAATCCTGAAAATAAAATGCATCACCTCTGTCCACAAAAATATGAAGCAGCACAATCGTTTTCAACATTGATAATGATCAAAAATGTTTATTGAGAAGAAAATTAGCATATGTGACCCTGGACCACAAAACCAGTCTTAAGTCGCTGGGGTATATTTGTAGCAATAGCCAAAAATACATTGTATGGGTCAAAATTATTGATTTTTCTTTTATGCCAAAAATCGTTCGGAAA
Organism: Garra rufa; assembly: GCF_049309525.1. NCBI lineage: Eukaryota > Metazoa > Chordata > Actinopteri > Cypriniformes > Cyprinidae > Garra > Garra rufa. The sequence goes on along the minus strand of NC_133371.1, from coordinate 44,514,499 downwards.
TTAAGTAAAGATCATGTTCCATGAATGATTTTTTGTAAAATTCCTACTATAAATATATCAAAATGTAATTTTTGATTAGTAATATGCATTGTTAAGAACTTAATTTGGACAACTTTAAAGGTGATTTTCTCAGTATTTTGATTTTTTTTTCACCCTCAGATTCCAGATTTTCAAATAGATGTATCTCGGCCAAATATTGTCCTATCCTAACAAACCATATATCAATAGAAAGCTTATTTATTGAGCTTTCATATGATGTATATATCTCAGTTTTGTAAAATTTAACCTTATGACTGGTTTTGTGGTCACATATTAGAATGATTTCTGAAGGATCATGTGACTCTAAAGACCAGAGTAATGATGCTGAAAATTCAGCTTTGATCACAGAAATAAATTATGTTTTTAGGGATATTATAACAGAAAACACTTATATTAATTTATAATAATATATCACATTTTTCCATACATTTACTAATTTTTAAGCATAAAGGTCTCCTTTTAAAAAAGCAAATCACTGCTTATGACAGTCAACAGTTAATAACAACAGTAAACTATTAAATTAAACTAAAATTCAACATGCTGTTTAATGACACCGAGTCCATTATTACAAAGCAACAATAAAATGAAATTGAAATAAGAGTTTTAATAACTCATTTATTAAGATATGTTTAAAATAAAATGATGCAACACCACTAAAACTCAATTAAAAACCTAAATAACAATCTTGGATTAGATCTTACCTGCTTAACTCTCTTTCCTACGGCACCCATTCAATATATGAGAAAACAAACCCGTCTACATCTTGGATGCCCTGAGGAAAATTTCTGGATGAGCTATTTCTTTAAGGCTAGGACACATCAGAGAACAGGGAATGAGAAAAAAAATAGCTCATCTCACCTGTTATTGGTCTCGTGTCACTCTGCTCTCCTCCACGAAATACTCTCATATCTTCTTCTAAACTTGTTTCTCACTTCAGGATGGTCAGTGTAATTCCACCATCACTCAACAATAATCAAACCTCCGGCCCAGTCTGGCTTTTTCCACTCATCTGGTTTGTCTGTGTCTCTGTACAACAAGGGTTTCTCACCTCATCCACGTCTAGAACTTTCTGTCTTTGTAAAGGTGGAACAAACTCTCAGAACAGCCAATTCACCTTTATATTCCGACAAAATGAAGATATAAATCAGCCTCTGCAAGCAGCTGTAGAGGCAATAACAAGGAAAATAGCATGCATCCATACAGAAATACACTGCCAAATTCTTAAATCAAGGGATATTTAGTTAAAACAAAATTATATAAGATACAAAGTCTTGTTTTCTGAAAAAAGTAGCAAAATTAAGTGAGTTTATGTTTAAAGCAAGAAACAAATTACTGCCAGTGGGATCAGAAAAATAATCTTGTTTTCTCTTTGAACTTAGTTTATTTTGACCCCATTGGCTGATATTTTTGTTGTTTATTCAAAAACCTGTAGGTAATTGTAGCATTACATTACAAAACATTTATTTTTTTTTTTTTTTGTATTTTCTCATCAATGAAAGGACCAAAGATTAATTTGCCAAGTGCTGCAAAACAAACCGTGCAATTTTTTTTTTTTTTGAAGTTCTTATGCTTCAAGTCCTTTAAGCATCACATTTTGTCTTCAATATATATCTGACCTGGAGCATGACCAATGTCACGTTCATTAACATCAAGAGTTTGTTTCAAACAGAAGATTATCTCACTCAATACATCCCTAACTGTTTGTAACACTTTATGATTTTACAGCATTATATTTTCCTAGTGTTCTTGAGGTGTAACACTACCTGACTTGAGCTCCACACTCTGGTAATTACCACTGACATGGTCTATGAATGCTCTTATAAGTCATTCTGTTAAGAACATATATCTGCCACAAAGAGAACGAACAAATGAACTGACAAAAGCATGGCGCGCAGAAAGAAAGAAGCACTGGGGTTATCAATCAGATGCTAATACTACAATACTACAGCTGGCAAAAATATATTTTTCTAACATTCACAAGTTATAAAGTGTGCTTTGTTTAATGTCTTTTTTGTTATGCAAAAAAAAAAAAAAAAAAAAAGTTCCATGAATAATCTATAAATGTGACCCTGGACCACAAAACCAGTCTTAAGTAGCACGGGTATATTTGTAGCCAAAAATACAATGTATGGGTCAAAATGATTGATATTCTTTAATGCCAAAATCATTAGGATATTAAGTAAAGATCATGTTCTATGAAGATATTTTGTACATTTCCCGCTGTAAATATAACAAAATGTAAGTTTTGATTAGTAATATGCATTGCTAAGAACTTTATTTGGCAAACTTTAACGGCGATTTTTTTCAGTAATTTGATTTTTTTTTTGCACCGTCAGATTCCTTTCAGGTGACATATAAATCAAGTTTTAAAAAAATGACCCTTATGACTGGTTTTGTGGTCCAGGGTCAAAAATAATGTTTTCAGAACATTAGATAACTTTGAACATTCTGTTACTTTTCTATTTGTTACTTAAAAAAACATTTGTCTATTACTTTGAGAGAACCTTGTCAGAATCAGAATGTTCTCCTATAGCAACAAGTACTACTTTTATATTGTTTTAGACATCAAACATGGTATTCTTGGAAGTATCATGTAAATAGCATGATACAGTATTGTATATGTCAAAGTACAATGATATTATAATATGAAACCATAACCATTCCACAGTATTCTGTGCTTTTTATGCCCAATTTCACTTTTTCCTCTCCTTTGCAGTTTATAAGTTAAATTATACATTTTAAAAATTATTTTTCTGATCAAAACCAAAACTTCTGACATTTGATCACTTTTGATATTTTGATAAGTATATGAAATTTGAAAAACCTTCAACTTGGAAAGTTTTATTTACATTTCATCAAAGTAGATAATAACAGGCATTTTTTTTTGCAAATCAGCAGATGTTTTTATATAACATGCCTTTTCTATGGTATATTTTATAGCCTAGTAAAATTGCTATATTATTGCTATATTTTTTTGAATGTGGTGTACATAAATGTATGTAACAATGCATAATTATGTAAACGTTCTTAAATCTTAATTCTTAAATTCTTTTTAGGATCATTACTCCAGTCCTTCAGAAATCATTCTAATATTCTGGTTTGCTGCTCAAAAAACATGCATTATTATGTTGAAAACAGCTGAGTAGAATTTTTCAGGTGTCTTTGATGAATAGAAAATTCAGAAGAACAGCATTTATCTGAAATAAAAAAAATTTTTTTACATTATTGTCTTTATCATCGCATCATCACTTTTGATAAATTTAAAGCATCCTTGCTAAATAAAAGTATTAATTTCTATAGTTTATCCCCCCCCCCCCCCCAAAAAAAAAAAAACAAAAACAAAAAACAAAACAAAACTGGTGTTTCTTGAACAGCAAATCAGCATATTAGAATGATTTCTAATAGGAAAAAAACTTCTAAATTTTACTGGAGTATTGATGCTGAAAATTCAGCTTTGATCACAGGAATAAATTACATATTAAAACATATTCTAATAGAAATCAGTGATTTTAAACAGCAAAACTATTTAAAAATTTTAATGTTTTTGCTGTACTTTGGATCAAATAAATGCAGGCTTAGTGAGCAGAAGAGACTTCTACAAAAACTTTTGACTGGTAGCGTATAAGTCTTGTTTTCTGACAAAGCATCAAACTTAAGTGTTTTTCCTTAAAACAAAAGAAACAAAAAATAATAATCTGGCAAAATGCACATATAAACACAGTTATTACACAACAGTTATTTATTGAATGCAACTCCTTTCCATCAGCAACACACAAAAAATATCCAGAAGCCCTTCTGAAACCCTAGAAACTCTTTCCACTGAAAAACCTGCGCTTTTAGTAATTGCAATTATACTTTATCTTACTGGAAAATACTTTCTTACTTAAAAGACTTATGAAAAGAAAGAAAGATGACAAAAGGGCAAAAGATGTGTGTGCTTGTGTGATTAGTATTCCGTGGCGAGGCTTCACCCTGCCGAATGTCAGCAGCACCTGGTCACGCCTCAGAGCGCAGGGCCACAGCATGATGGGATTGATACGGGCATCCCTGGAGGTAGAGCAACTGTGTCAGAGAGGAGCGTGCCTAACAAGACTTTGCTCTCCTCCTCTCCCGCTGCCAACGATACGGCCACCTGGGCTCCCCATTGCTCTCCGAAACCCCGAGAGGAGACACACCGAATGACCGAAATCCGATCGTGCACGGGCTTCCCCACAGGGAGAGACCACAACGTCTCAATGTGCAGAAAGAATCCTTTTAACTGTTAAAGACTTCTGAAACTCCTGAAATAAACTGTGCTTTCCCTCGGAAATCTCTTTTTGGAAGAAAAGCAGCCCTGAACGTCTCATGCCAATTGGTTTAAATCTGGCTTAAGATTTATGCCTGTTTCAACAACCTGAATGTTGAAGTACAGGAACTGCATTCTTTGTTACTATATTGAGTTTTTACTTGTAAGATTTGCATAAAATGGTTATCATAAGCAGGCAAATGTGAACTAGCATTATGAAATCTAATTTAAAGAGTAAAGTAAAGAGTAAAGCCATAAACTCAATTTCTTTACTGAGTCAGAAATATTGGTAACGCTTTACTGTAGCTTCTGCAGCACTTATTAATCTTGTGAAATTAAATGTTAATTTTAACAGCTATTTAAATACATTTTGAAAGTCAAAAGTTGAAATTTTATCTGTTAAAATGTGTTCATGAACTGTGAACTGGACAAAAACATGAAACCTATGAAACATTTCTTTTTTTTAAATAATAATAATTAAAAATATTATGTATAATAAATAATATAATTATGTTTATTAATAATAAAGAAATAAAGAAGTTTCTTTTCCTCAACAAGACTGCAGTTGTTTGTTCCAAAGTACAGCAAAAACGGTAACATTTTGAAATATCTTTTACTATTTAAAATAACTTTGTCTATTTGAATATATTTTAAAATGTAATTTATTTCTGTGATTAAATCTAAATTTTCAAAATTATTACTCTAGTCCTCAGTGTCACATGATCCTTCGGAAATCATTCTTATATACTGATTTGCTGCTCAAAAAACATTTTTTTTATTATTATCAACATTTAAAACAGTTTTTTAGAATTCTTTGATGAATAGAAAGATCCAAAGATCAGCATTTCTAAAAAATAAATGAAAAAGCTTTTGTAACATTATACACTATACCATTCTTGGAGCAGCAAATTTGCAGATAAGAATGATTTCTTAAGGATCATGACAATAAAACATGTAGTAATGATGCTCAGCTTTGAAATCACAGAAATAAATTACATTTTAAAATATATTCAAATAGAAAACAGTTATTTTAAATAGTAAAAAATATATTACAATTTATACTGTTTTTGTTGTATTTTGGATCAAATAAATGCAAGCTTGGTAAGCAGAAGAGACTTATTTTAAAAACATTAAAAATCTTACTGTTAGTGTACACTTTACAACAAGTTTTGTTTGCTGATAATAGTTAATTACATTATTTAACAACATGAACCAAAAAAACAACTTCTAAAGCATTTATTCAGTGAACTGAAAAGCAAAAAACAACTGCATTTTTATTAACTAATGTTAATGAAAGATTGATAAATGTAGCAGATTAGTCTATATATAATGTAGTAAATTTATATATATATATATATATATATATATATATATATATATAGCGCTAAGACTTTAATGTGAAGTAAAGTCAGAAAATATTAAAGAGCAGGTTGACCTTTCAGGTTAAGAATCAGGGTTGCCAGGTTTTCACAACAAAACCTGCCCAATGACTACTTAAAGCTAGCCTAAAACTAGCATTTCAGTGGGGATCCCTCTGTAAAAAATTGCATTCCAGAGGTAAAATACATGTTTTTGGTGGGGTTTCCCTGATAAAATTCTCATTCCAGGGACTAAATATCACGTTATTGGACATAGACATGAAAAACAACCCACGGCAACAGTGTTAAAATACCAATTTCAGTCATAATTTACTCACCCTCACATCTTTGGGAAGAGGCCTGTGCTGCTGATGCCAAAAAATACAGAAACTTGATTTTACAGGGCTCTGAAGTGAAATCAGAGAGAGAAACACACACAGTCATTATTATTCCAATCACAGAGCTGAAGTTTATCAAGTGTTAGGATATCAAAGCACTAGAGATTCACAATGTTCTTCAGTGAAGGTCTTGCACCTGCTTTATCTGCAGAGGAGTTAGATGTGAGGAAATGACTTTCTTAAAAACAAAATAGAAAAGCAGATTTAATGGAAGATCAATGGTTGAAACCTTTCAGACTGTAGAAAAAAAACTATTCAGATCTAGTACAGACAACTTAACATTCAATGAAAAATACGAACACAAACAATACAAACAAATATAAAAATACATTAAAAAAGCATTAAAAATTTAGTTGTGTATTTTAATAGCTTTTGTTCATATTCATATTTTATTTGAGTTCACATTTATTTTATTTCAAGTAACAAAATGTTTTAATGGTTTTAGTACTATAGTAACTCTGGTACCATCTAGATGACATACTGTACATGAAAGACTAATAAAACACATTCAATTTATAATAAGATAAAACATTTACAGGTATTCTTGGGAATCACTGCAGTAGATTTAAAAAAAAGACAAACTGCCATTAACAACTGCATCAACAATCAAATTAATAAACAATTTGCTTCTCTCCTGGGTTCATTAGAAGACTTCAAAACATTATCCAAATATCCATAATTAATATCACAGTATGTAGATGTCAATCACTAAGGCCCACTGTGAGTTTGTGAACATTAGGGTTTTGATGAGAAACTGGGGAGTTGAGGATCTTGTATTATATATATATATATATGAAAAATCATCTTTCTGCAATCAAACATGTGACTCACAAACACTGATCGCTCAATCAAACCAGAGCCATTACACTGCAGACAGAGAGGAAGAGAAAGATAGAGGAGGAGGAGGACAATGATGATGGAAGAAGAGGACTATAATGAGCAAATGACGGGATTCAGGATGAGAAAAGAACGAGAAAAGATGAGAAAGTGTTGCGCGAATACAGAAAACATCTGTGCTCTATAGACACAAACATCCTTAATTACTTCAAATGTAATGATCTTTCACTAGCTGTGAGGAATTATAGAAATGGGGGAAAAAATCTAATCATCATTGTATTATTATAATAGTAGTTCGTACAACTTATTTTCTAAGTCATAGGATTACTTTGTGTGAATAACACAACTTTATATAATTATTCTCTGATATAATATTTTAGTTGGTCATGTCGCGCCATAAGAACTAGGGGTTGACCGATATGTGTTTTTTTTTTTTTTTTTTTTTTTTTTTAAGGCCGATGCAGATACAATTTTTACAGATCAATTAGCCCGATAACCGATATTTTGAACGAATATATATGTCTGGTATAAAAAATTTAATTATTTTCAAAATTAAGGATAACAAGGACTCTGACAAAAAACATCTTTAAAGAAAGTTTTTTGTCAGAGCCCCTTTTATTCTTAATTTTGACATTAATTTTAATTTTTACACCAGACATATATATTGGTTCAAAATATCGGTTATCGGTCTACTTGATCTGTGTTACTGTATTAATGTTGTTAATACACATTTTTTTCCATTGCATAATACTAAATGAATTCATGTCTACTATTAGTTTTTAAAGTCAGATTAATGCCATATGGTGGGAGTAAAAAAAGAAAAACATCTGCAATATATAAATTCTCCAGTTGTTTTTAGACTTAAAGACTTATTTTTATTAAGTTGTGGATATGGATATATATTTAGACATTTTTGCATTTTTCCCATTCATTTCCAATGGCAAGTGTGACTTTTTCCATGACCATTTAGGTTCTTCGAATCAAATCCACATTTTTTTGTGGTCATATAGTGATGTAGTGGTGCGAAACTTGCTGACTTTTATGGCAGCCACTAAATGACCACAAAAAAAAAAAAATTGTGGACTTGATTCGAAGTAGCTAAATGGTTGTGAAAAAAATAAGTCACGCTTGAGTTGATCACTGTCAAAAATGACCGCCATTGCAAATGAATGGGAAATATGCAAAAATACTTAAATACAGAGAATTGTTTGTGTGTACAGTCTACAAAGCATTTACGGTGCACAGCAATGAAGGGGTGACACTCTAAAATATCAAGAGTGCAAAAGAGACACACTTTGAGAATGTCTAAATATATATCCATATCCACAACTTAATAAAAATAAGTCTCTGTCTAAAAACAACCAGAGAATGTATATAGCTGTATAGGAATCCAGTGGCTAAACCATGGAATTGCAGATGTTTTTTTTACTCCCACTATATGGCATTAATCTGACTTTAAAAACTAATAGTAGACATGAATTCATTTAGTATTATGCAATGGAAAAAAAGTGTATTAACAACATTAATACAGTAACACAGATCAAGTAGACTGATAACCGATATTTTGAACCAATATATATGTCTGGTGTAAAAATTTAAATTAATGTCAAAAGTAAGGATAAAAAGGGCTCTGACAAAAACTTTCTTTAACTCTTTGGTATTGCTCGGTCATTTTAGACCGGAAAAAATAAGTTTTGAATTTTTACAAATTGCTACTTCACCGGAATGGTACGAAACTTGCTGACTTCTATGGCAGTCACTATATGACCACAAAAGAACTGTGGACTTGATTCGAAGAATCTAAATGGTCGTGAAAAAATAGTCACACTTGTGTTGATCACTGTCTTCTCCCCCGATAGCTCAGTTTGGCCGGACGGCCAGCTCTAGGAAGGGTTCTGGTCGTCCCAAACGTCTTCCATTTAAGGATTATGGAGGCCACTGTGCTCTTAGGAACCTTAAAGAGAGTAGAAATTTTTTGTAACCTTGGCCAGATCTGTGCCTTGCCACAATTCTGTCTTTAAGCTCTTCAGGCAGTTCCTTTGACCTCATGATTCTCATTTGCTCTGACATGCACTGTGAGCTGTAAGGTCTTATATAGACAGGTGTGTGGCTTTCCCAATCAAGTCCAATCAGTGTAATCAAACACAGCTGGACTCAAATGAAGGCGTAGAACCGTCTCAAGGATGATCAGAAGAAATGGACAGCACCTGAGTTAAATATATGAGTGTCACAGCAAAGGGTCTGAATACTTAGGACCATGTGATATTTCAGTTTTTCTTTTTTAATAAATCTGCAAAAATGTCCACAATTCTGTGTTTTTCTGTCAATATGGGGTGCTGTGTGTACATTAATGAGGAAAAAAATTAACTTAAATGATTTCAGCAAATAGCTGTAATATAACAAAGAGTGAAACATTTAAGGGGGTCTGAATACTTTCCGTACCCACTGTATATCCATATCCGCAACTTGATAAAAATAAGTCTTTATGTCTAAAAACAACTGGAGAATGTATATAGCTGTATAGGATTCCAGTGGCTAAACCATGGAATTGCAGATGTTTTTCTTTTTTTACTCCCACCATAAGACATTAATCTGACTTCAAAAACTAATAATAGACATGGATTCATTTAGTATTAAGCAATAAAAAAAATGTGTTTTAACAATTTTCACTCAGAAATTGACAAAGAAATGGTAAGTAATAAAAGTATTTTATTTTTTTAATAATATATAAAATGATCAATAGAAAGTGAAAAAAGCAATATTATTTACATCTTATTATTATTTATTTTTTTTTTTACAGTGATGTGAATATCAACTTTTGGTTGTTGAAGACTCAACAAGTGGACTATTTTTGGTCTTTTTATGATGCTTTTTGCCACTTTTGTTGATTAAATGCACCTGGTCGTTGGATACCAGCATGAAAATGTTGCTAAGTGTCTCTTTTTATGTTTTATAGTAGAAAATGAAATGACATGAGGGGGTGTAATTGATGAAAATGTTCAATTGTTGGTGAACAAACCCCTAAAACAGACATCAAATTTACAATTTTTTACCATTTTGTCTTATAGCAGGCAGTTCACCAACATTCACAAAACACTAAAGTTTTTAAAATGGTTAATAATGCAAACCGAAGCTTTGGTTTAGCAGCTGTAAACCACATCCACAATGCCAAACCCATTCTATCTGTCGAAACGATCTGGTTGGGAGAATTAATTTTCCAGCCAAAGGCAGATGGCTAGAAACCCGAAGCCCCCGAACACGTCTAAACGAAAAGCACACCACATCCTCAGCTCAAGTAAGTCCTGAAGATAAAAGCTTCAGACGGTACATGCAGAACGAACATGCTGAAACAGAGGCCTTTAATGGAGCCTTCAGACCGGAGCGCCGTTCCACCGGGGATTTTATGCCCGATTTTATTGGAAATGTGAATGTGATTTCCATATGAGCCAACATAACATCACAACATTTATTGCTTTGGATTCAGGGCCTTCTATGGGTTTTGCTGGACTGACTGCTACAGCTAGAGGCCCGAAAATGAAGTTTATCATCCGCTTTAAATGGCTAAAAGACTTTATTGTCTAGAAACACAATGTGCAGATACAAACTGTCCCAAATGAGTCTTGGTTTGTGCACATATACACACATAAACATTAACAGGTGAACTTCAGATTTATATTGTTTACATATAAGGCTTCACTACAGGTCAAAAGTTTAGAATAATTTCAATAATTCCATCACTTGCCAAACAGCTGATAAAAACATCACAATAATCCACAAGTAATCCACACTACTTCAGTCCATCAATTAACAACTTGAGAAGACAAAAGCTACATGTTTGTAAGAAACAAATCTTTTCATCATTAAGATATTTTTAACTTTAAATGATCACTTCTGGCTAAAATAGAAGTCCAAAATCCATAATAAAAAGACATCTCCTGTTGTCTTTCTCATTAAAAAATGAACCACATATTTGTTTAGGGCTGTTTTGGACTTTTCTGGCTTGTAAAAAGTGCTGGGTCGGTGCGGATTTCTCTCCTGATTCAGGAAGCATCGTTACAGAATAAAATACTCGCATTTTAGTTAAAAATGTCTTATTAATGGATTGGTTTCTTATGAACATGCAGTTTTTGGCTTCTCAAAATGTTAACCGATGGATTTGAGTGGTGTGGATTACTTGTGGATTATTGTGAAGTTTTTATCAGCTGTTTGGACTCTCATTCTGACGGCACCCATTCACTACAGAGGATCCATTGGTGAGCAAACGATTTCCCCAAATCTGATGAAGAAAACATCGCAATAATCCACAAGTACTCCACACCACTCCAGTCCATCAATTAACATCTTGAGAAGCCAAAAGATGCTTGTTTGTAAGAAACAAATCCATCAATAAGACATTTTTATCTTTTATACTGTCGCTTCCTCGTGCTTGCTTCCTCAAGTGAAATAGGCAATCTGCAAAACAGTTTTGGACTGTTTTTGCTTGTAAATCAGGTTTGATCTGTGCATATTTCTCTCCTGAATTAGACCAGATGACTTTATTACTGGAGAAAGCAATATTATGGACTTGTATTCTAGCCGGAAGCAACTTTTTGAACTTAAAATGTCGAACATGGACTCATATTTTAAAAACGTATTAATGATGGATTTGTTTCTTACAAACATGCACCTTTTGGCTGCCCAAGATGTTAACTGATGGACTGGAGTGGAGTGGATTATTTGTGGATTATTGTGATGTTTTTATCAGCTGTTTGGACTCTCATTCTGACAGCACTCATTCACTACAGAGGATCCATTGGTGAGCAAGTGACGGAATGCTCAGTATTTCCAAATCTGTTTCTGTGAAGAAACAAACTCATCTACATCTTGGACAGCCTGAGGGTGAGTACATTTTTAGCAAATTTTAATTTTTGTGTGAACTATTCCCTTAAACCAAATGTGATATTCATATACACATAAGGAAAAAAAAAAGAGAAAGATCGCTGTTAACTGGTTATGGTGCCAAGATAAATATATGCAGCCTATATGTATAGATTAAAACAGGCCTGACACATTTCAAAACGTGTTGCTTTGCATACAGAAGCATCTGCATTCCTATATTAACACAGAGGATGTTTGAGGCCTAACACAGCAGTTGAATCCTGTGAATTCACACACACACATACGGTCATATAGCCAGAGCTCTTGAGACTTTGTTCCCTCTATAATGAGGCGTCAGGCTCCAGCAGCACTAATGCGAAGCCCCCAGGTAATAACTGCACACTGTTCCACATCTCCTCTCTTCTATTGCACCTCGAGAGCCAAGCAGAGAAGAAACGCTGTTCTATATAATGAGCATGTGTGTGTGTGTGTGTGTGTGTGTGTGTGTGTGTGTGTGTGTGTGTGAGCAGCAACTGGGCAGTTATGTGTGTTACCGCAGTTTCTGGTGGTTTGTGTTGCGGTGAGCTTCCTACTGAGGCGCCACACCAGCTCGTGTAATTAATCAGCTCCGGATCACACACACATACACACACACACACTAAGAGAGAGGACAGTAGAGAAGGACCATCTGCCCTGCAGTATGTGCATGCATGTGTGTTCATGTACTCTTATATGATAGTGTGTGTAACTCTGTTCCAAAACCCATGCTGTCGACATGCAGGTGTCTACTAAGGCCGCATACTAACTAGGGATGGGAATTGTGAGGATTCTAATGATTCAGGATCTGATTGCACTTAATGATTCAGCTTCCTTAACAATTGCATTAATGAATCTTTCAGTAATTGCTCCTATGTGTGAAGTTATCAAATAAAGTAACAAAACCAACAACTTTTTGTATATGTGATTCACATGAACTCTCTATATAAGCATAATGTTTTTTTTTACTATAAAACCTTTGTTTTGTGCTCAGTGACCCATTTTTTGTTGATTTTGATGTTTGTATTGGATAATTTTCTAGATGGAAGATCAAACTGTCCATTATAAGATTTCTAGCATGGAGTGTTCAAGTTTGATAACAGATTAACAAACATTTATTGAATGATGAAATCAATCATTCTTCTTCTGTTTTAGTTGATACCTGGCCTGCATCATGAAGATGTTTGTTGGAAGGACACTTTTTAAGTAAATGCCAGAAACGATATCAGAGGTCTGCCTAAAGTGAAAAACCAAGTATTAAACCCAATCTTCTTCAAAGCCAGTATAAAGGGTAAGCTATTTATGTCCTTTTCTATATTAGCTATGTTTTAGCTATGCAAACATTGGGACATTGCATAAAAATAGCACTGGATATAAATGCAGTAAATGCATATAAATAAAAAAAAAATGCATATAATTTTCATAAAACATATGCACTCAACTGAGGTGGATATTTTTTTTTATTTGTTAAGAATGCATGCATATAAACCTTAATGAAAACACATTTACTTTACAACTGAGGTCAAAAGTTTACACCCCCCTTTCAGAATCTGCAACATGTTAACTGATGCTCCAGAAGGGAAAAAAAAAAAAAAAACATGCATTAAGAGCCAGGGGTGAAAATTTGTCCTCTGGGACACATGTAAGGATCTTCTGTAGCCTCTGAAGGGCAGTACTAAATGAATAAAATATGATATTTAGGCAAAATAAGAAAAAAGTACACATCTCCATTCTGTTCAAAAGTTTTCACCCCTGGCTCTTAAAGGATTACTTTCGCCAAAATGCAATCTGGGGTGTTTTTTGTATTGTAAACGAGTCAAACATATATCTAAAAGCATAATTACGACGAAAGAGCCACTTTTAAGATTGACCGTGATTTCGTTTTCTGGTCAAATGGCCGGTGAATGGGAGTGCTAGGGGCACTTTTTTGAGCGCATCAAAATCGATATTTTTACAACACTAAGAAGACTCGACACACCATGAAATTTTGCTCGAAGTATCGCCTGGGTCTCACATGAACTCGAGCATTGGGAACATTGTTTGTGTGCACAGAGTTTACTAAAAAGAAAGGTTTTGAACAACTCACTTTCACTGTTTGGGTTTCCGCTCGCAGCCATCTTGCCAGTCAAGAAGTATCGATCTCCGAATGCGACGAATTTGAGACTCTTTTTACAACTAGAAGGTTAATATTGTTTTTCACTTGAGACAAAACAACGAATTAGCCGTGCATTTACATGGAAATATGCTTTAGGAGCTATCCATCTTTACTCTCCTCACTATTACGTCGCATTCGGAGATCGACACTTCTTGACTGGCAAGATGGCTGCGAGCGGAAACCCAAGTTATCCTTTAATGCATGTTTTTTCCTTCTGGAGCATCAGTGAGTGTTTGAACCTTCCATGATAGTTTCATATGAGTCCCTCAGTTGTCCTCGGTGTGAAACAATGTATCTCAAAATCATACAGTCATTGTTTGAAAGGGTTCAAATACACAAAAATGCTAGAAACCAAAGAATTTGTGAGACCTGAAGGATTTTTCTGAAGAACAGCAGGCAGTTTAACTGTTCAGGACAAACAAGGGATTCGGGAACAACTATATCACTCAACAAAAGAAAACACAGATGTGGATAATTCAGGTAACAACACAGTATTAAGTATCAAAGGTATGTAATCTTTTGAACGGGGTCATTTTTATAAATTCAACTATTATTTTCTCTTGTGGACTACATGTAAACATCTTTTATGTAAAATATCTTATTCAGGTCAGTACTTAAACAATAACATACATTTTGTATAATCCCTCTTATTTTGTAAAATAATTCACATTTTGCAGATTCTGAAAGGGGGATGTAAACTTTTGACCTCAACTGTATAAAGCCCTCATGCAAAAAAGAAAAAGAAAAAAGAAGTGATGATGCAAGTGTTAACTGGACCAATCACATCATGCATTATCTCAAATGTTGACATTAATAGTTTATATGTCACAATTTCGAGTTTGCTTTACGCAATTCTTTTTTATGAATAAATAAATCCATCACAAGTGTCTCATGGTTTATTACGAGTGTAATTATTTGAGAATTTGGCTAAGCAAATATTTTTTATCTTATCCTAGTACAATGAGCCTTAACCTATCCTGAGTAAATTTACATTACTCACCTTTCATAAAGTTTAACTTAACTTTTAACAACCACCCAACACAAAGCTAACAGCAATGTTTAATTTACAGCGATGCTTATCTATGTTTACTGTCATGTTATTGTCTCACAGACAAAAATCTATGATTCCCTGATAAAAGTGAACAACGTTTCACAGTTAAGCAGGTCAGATTGGTTGAACTGTGTGAAAGATTCTCCAAAAGCATCAATAACAAAAGTTTCATTCGACTTGGAGCACAGATAAGAAGAAATTTCATGTGGAAATACCAGGGACGTTTGTGCTTTACATCTGTAAAACTCTTTTTTAAAACTTTTCTATACTTCTCCTATACTTTCTATACCTCTCAAGGATGTCTACGTACATCATTCCTGCTAAAAAGCAAATCCTTGAAATCAGTCCCACCTGTTCAAATATGACTAGAACCCACTAGTTAATTAACAGACTGACCTTACATTACATATAGGTGACCTTAAGTCCTGAAGTCCTTATAAAAGCAGAAGTTTTGTCTTGTAACATCACTCCGCCAAACAATGAGCACAGCTGCTTCATTTCTACTGCTGACGGGTCTCTTGGCCAACGGACAAGGTGAGAAACTTTATGAAAAACTATTTCCTTCTATTAATCAGTAGATATCCTTGTTAAGTGTTCGATCTGAATCAAATCTGACAGAGTTACGCTGGGAGAATGCCTATGACGAACCTCTAGATTTTAAATGCCCCTCAGGACAGTCAATATCCTACATAAAGAGGTGAGTAGAAAACAGACTATACTTTGGTAAAGGTAGAGATACTGTGAAAATATTACAAAATGAAAAGTCAAAATATAAACAGCCAAAACACATATGTCAATTTTACACTGAAATGCATGATATTGGCCATAAAATGTAATTCATTTAGCTTGCAACTCTTGAAAAGTGAGGAAATATTTAAAATGTAAACATGAAAAGTATCATATTTGGTTTGGAAAAGAGCAAGAGTCAAAATTCCATTTCAGTAGTACTTGAGTAAATATAAATTCTCAAAAACAATACTTTTGTATTATTAATGAAATACAACACAAAAGTACTTACAGTCAAGCTGTTGTTGAGAATTTTGATGTATTGCTCCTTTTTCATGGTGCTGTTTACTGTGATAAGGTTCCTTGGTCCACCGGCTAAAAAAAAACAAAAAACAAAATGAGGTTCCCACCACCATGTTTGACAGTGGGGATGGTGTTCTTAGGGTTGAAGGCTTCTCCTTTTTTACGCCAAATGAAGGCTACATCATTGTGGCCAAACAATACAAATTTTGTTTCATCTGACCTCAAAATAGAAGACCAGAAGTCTTCTTCTTTGTCCAGATGAGCATTTGCAAAGGCTTGCAAAGGCAAGTGGGCTTTTGTGTGCCTTATCTGGAGAAGTGGTGTCCTCCTTGTCTGCGTCCGTAGAGCCCAGCGGTGTGCAGTGTCTGTTGGACTGTCTGCCTTGAGATGTTGCCACCAGCAGAACCCAGATTCATCAGGATGGCCTTGGTGGTGATCCTTTTTGACCTCTCTCACTATCCTCCGGGCCAGCACAGGTGTCATTTTTGGCTTCCGTCCACATCCTCTGAGATGTTTCCCAGTGCGGAACGTCTTGTATTTTTTAATAATACTTTGCACTGTAGCCACTGGAACTTCAAAACCTTTAGATATGGTCTTATAGCCCTTTCCTGACTTGTGAGCAGCTACAAAGCGCAGCCGCACGTTCTCAGTGAGCTCCTTCATCTCAGCCAAGACTGTCCACAAACCAACAGCAGAGAGCTTCTTTTTTTCACCTGTTGAGTTGATTAAAACAGCTGTTCCCAATGAAACAGGGTAATTAGGATGCTTTAGAACAGCTTGGACTATTTGGAATGGTATAGAACTTTGTATTTTCCCATAGATTGTGACAGTTTGCAAAGGGTATGAATAATTTTGGACATGCCACTTTTTGTTCAAATGTAAATAAAATCTGAGTAATATTTTTTTCCACAATTATGCCTCTCGTACATCGTCTTATTATTTTTTTTTTTGGGAGAAGCCCGTCTCATTTCTAGGGCTGTCCCCGAATAGTCGAAGATTCGATGCATCGATATGCGGAGCCTGATTCGACCACCGATCTCACAGTCGAATCTTCGCGGGTGAAACGAGCATCATACCATTTTGGCAATATGGGGGTGCTCAATGTCTAATTGCACACAGAACTACTGGTTTTGTACGGTTATATTACGTTATATACAGCCTTTGATTATGATAATGCAGTAAAAACAAAAGTGAAAAGAAAGAAGCGTTCAATAAATATTTTAATGTGTTTGTGAATAAATCTAACCACCCCTGTGACAGATTTAATTTTCACTTGCCCTGATCCATGATGAGATGCGGACCATCTTGACGGCAGGGATTAGGCGGCGATCACACCGAACGCGTTTTTGCAATTGGAGGCGCCTCTTTTGAATGGTTTTCTGTTGGCAGTGAGCGTTCTGCGCTCTGTTTATGCGCCCCCCGCGCCTCGCGTTTTTGCAGGAGCGCTCCGAGCGCCTGAAGTTGAAAAAAAAAAAATCAACTCTGAGCGGAAAAACGCCCAACGTCATTCGCGTTCCATTGTCCAATCGAATGAATGGAGAGGCGGGCCTTCTGTTGTGATGGTGAAAGTTTACCGTTGCTTCAAAAGTCCGGAGACTGCAAGAAATGGAGGAGAAACCTTTGGTGTCTATCGTGGGTAACCAGGAGCTGTATTGTTTAGGGTTTCTGCTAATATGACAGTTTACTTAACAGCAAAAAACTAAGATTTTAGAGCGTTCGCGCTATAATCCTTTGATTTGACTGACAGGACAGCTGTTTCGGTCGTTGCTTAGCAAAAAAGGCAGTGCTGTGCGCCTCGCGTTTTTAGAACTAAAAGACGCGTTCTGTGTTTTTATTTAAACCTAAATAAGTTCGTCTGTCAGTTGGCAGGCAGTTTTGGTCGCTTTATTAAAAGTTGTTGCTGTGTGCAGTGTGTAAAATAAAATAAAAACTGTTTTACCCTCCTGCTGACTATAGTGTCGTGCCCCTCCCAACCCATTCACACACACACATAAGCCTAGATGATTCGACTATCGGTCGACTATAGAAAGATTCGAAAATTCTGATTCGACTATGAAAATTCATAGTCGGGGACAGCCCTACTCATTTCCAGTCAAAAAAAAAAAAAAAACTTGCTGGATGAATAAAAGTAACTTTAAGTCAGAATTTGCCAGGGGTATGAATAATTTTGGGCTTGACTGTATATATAACCAGAATGCCGTGTTCTGATAATAAATTCTATTATTTCTTTCTATAACAAAACTGTTAGAACCTCGTTTCTGGGTCACTGCAGTTTCTCAGGCCTTTCTCAGATCTGTCGAGTGGATCAGCAACAAGCGCTTGGGATAGACAACAACACACCAAAGTCTAATACAAGTTGGTTTATTGTTATCTACTAAAGAAGATGGGGCAGTCCCATCTTTTATACAGCACCCTTACAAGCCTTCATGTAGGCGGGGGTTCACATATCATTTTAAGCAAATACTTCTACATATGGGAAGGAAAATTACAGATGATCCAGGGCAACTATAAGGAAGAGAGGAAGATAGTGCAGCCGCACTCAACTGGTTTCCTGACGACAGATAACCCTGAAACAGACAGACAAAACATTCCCAGAACGAACTGTTTCTCTTAACTGAAGTAAACTGCAAAAGACAAGAAAACTACAAAATATTAACTTAAGAAAACCTCACTGCAAAACACATTAATTCTTATAAAAACCAAAGCCAACATCACAATCATCACGAAGACCGAATGTGGGAGTTTGGCTGTAAAGACACTTTTGATTCTGGTTCAGACTGTTTCTTGTCACCTAACGTCAATGATTTTGACCAAAAGTTCACCTTTGAGTGTCCACCACACCACATCATTACGGGAATGAGCAGCTACCACAACAACAAGCGTGAGGACAGACGGTGAGCTCTAATTTTGCAGTAATTTGACATGCTTCGTATTAATGTTTTGAGTTGGGGAACTAGAAAGTGCACTACTATTATGGTGTCTTTTTATGTTTTGTAGAGACCGGCGCTGGAAGTACAAGTATTGTGCCAAAGTGCAATGCTGAGACTCTCACAAATTCCTGAAACGGAAATACAATGAAATTCAAATCTGCATGGAAAATATTGTCATTATTGACTTAGGAATTACTAAAGGTACTACAACTGTAATTGTATATGAGAATGTCTGTAAAATCAGCCATTTTTGTACTTATCCATAAAATTTGGTTCCAGGTGTTCTGAATAAATCATGATTATTTCAAGGTGATTAAATAACTAGTGTCTGTCGACTCTGTGACCACTTTTAAATGTATGTTCCAGTATGAATTCTGACCCTGGACCATAAAACCAGTCATAAAGGTCAATTTTTCGAAATTGAGATTTATACATGATCTAAAAGCTGAATAAATAAGCTTTCCATTGATGTATGGGTTTATAGGATAATATTTGACTGAGATACAAACATTCAAAAATCAGGGCCCATATTCACAAAACATCTTAAGACTAAAAGTAGCTCATAACTTACAGATTTAGGAGACAATCTTAAAAATAATGGGCCTGTCAGTCCTAAATTTAGGACTCTTAAATTTTTGCTCTAAGAGTATTTCACAAAGCATATTACTATTAGTGCTTAAACTAGCTCCTAAATCTGTGAAACATTAGGAGTAGTAAGGAGGACTCCTTATTCACTAAGACCAAATCCCAACTATAATATATTGAAATATTGAAAAAAAAAAAAAAAATCACATTTAAAGTTGTCCGAATGAAGTTCTTAGCCATGCATATTACTAATCAAAAATTAAGTTTTGATATATTTACGGTAGGAAATATCTGCATGGAACATGATCTTTACTTAATATCCTAATGATTTTTGGCATAAAAGTCTCTCACAATACAAAAAAAAAAATGTTATAGGAGTCATGCTAGTTGTGACTGACAATATCAGATGGGTCATCTGATACATCTACATGCTTAGAGCAATGTTTCCCAGACATGATCCTGGAGGAACCACAACTGTACACATTTACAATATTTTCCTAATCAAACATCCCCAATTCCACTTATCAGCATGTAATGAAAAACGATTCCAACCGTTTCAACTTGAAAACAGGGGTTCAGCTGCTGCATTAAACTTTTAAGCATCATTAAATTGGGTGTATAAGTTATTTGAACTGAAATTACAATAAACTGGATAAAAAAAAAAAAAAGTTGAAGCTTGTGTAACTTATAAAAAAAGTTGAAATTGCTTATTTATATATATATAAATAAATATATATATATATATATATATATATATATATATATATATATATATAATACATAACATAATAAATATAATAAATATCTTTCAATATGTGTTATCTTGTAAATAAGTTATTTTGTAAATTTTGTCCCCGTATATATATATGCATTGCTAAGAACTTAATTTGGACACCTTTAAAGGTGATTTTCTCAATATTTAGATTTTTGTGCACCCTCAGATTCTATATTTTCAAATAGTTGTACCAAAAATCAATACAAAGCCTATTTTATTCATCTAATTAAATCAGGTTTCAAAAATGGTTTTGTGATTCATGGTAACATATAATGAAGTTTAGCGCAAATGTAAATGTAAAGTACATTTTAAAAATTAGATTATAATTTGAACATTTTCCCAAAAAGGTTACAAGTTGTATGATTATGACATTCTCCATTATTTTGAGTCACTCTAATCAATAAGTACATTTTAAAGTTTTATGCACTAAAAAGTTCAATCAATATTGAGATCGAAGTCATGAGATTGAAGTCATTTAAAAGGTTAAAATTGTTGTTGTCCACAAAAATGTAAAATTTATTTATAATTTTAGCAATATTGTCATCTAAAAAGGTGCTTTCTTTTTTGTAGATAATTAACTAAATGAAACATAAACTAAACAGATATTATTAGGCTGTGAAATGCACTGAAAACAGAGATTCATAGAACGTTTTAATAGACATGTTTACCCAAAAAAGAAAGAAATAAACTGCTTTATGTTTAATAATAATAATTGCATGACTATTTAAATAGTAGTTTAGTTAGATTAAAACTGGATTTCGATTTTTATAAAAATTTATTGTAAGGGAATGGTAGTGCTTTTAAGTAAAAATTATTACATTATGAGCTCAAAATTGTGAAACATTATTACATTATGAACAATGTATTACATTATTAATGTACATTATGTGCAGTTTTCCATTATGAGCAGCTACACACTGAAAAAAGTTACATTTTACATAAGGCCTTAAGTATTGTCTGTGCATGCACGCACACTCACACACTTATTAATTTAACACAGAGATCAGCCACAGCGTTTGTTTTTAACATGCATTTATTTCAGAGGATCATGACAGAATATTTATCATGAACTGTTAGAGAATTTCGAATCTCAGGCTCAACATTTATACTGGCCACAGACCTTGTACCTCCATCGTCGATCTCTGAAAGAAGTACAACACATTAGTGAACAACAGAGTTTACAATGATTTACATGTGAATCATTCGAAAATATAATGAGTAAATAAATACTACCCACTCTTCACGGTTTTGGTGGTAGCTGTGAACGCCCACCAGAACGTTTTGGTCAGGCACAGTCCAGTGGAAGTACTCATCGAAGGAGTTCACGTACGAGGTCCAATGACAGCTTGAAGTAATGCACGGACTTCTACAGCAGTAAAATTTCCAGCTGTGGGAAAACATAGTATTGGCATCAGCTCCAATGAACTCAGAGTCAAAGTTTAAAGATCAGTCAAAGCTCACCGTCTGTCCTCATGGGCGTTGCTGTGGTAGCTGATCATTCCTGTGATCACGTGTTGTGGTGGACACTCAAACATGAGCACTTGGTCGAAGTCGTTCACGTAACCTGTCCAGTAACATTGTGAGGTCTGGCCATAGGTGGCTTGACAGCCAAAGTCCCAAATCCGATCCTCGTGCTTATTGTTGTGTTCACTTCATTAACATAAGTTGGAATGGAGAAAAAATATATTTTTTAAAAGTGGTAAAAATTTTAAAGGTTAAGGAGTTTTTTTAATAACATTATGTTCTTCCATAGCAAAGCTAAAACTAACAATCACAGACATCCTAAATCTCCTCATACAGTGAGGGAAAAATTGTTTGTTCCCCTGCTTATTTTGTACGTTTGCCCACTGACCAAGAAATTATCAGTCAATAATTTTGCATTTTAATGAGTGAAATTAGCATTTGAACCCCTATCAATCAGCAAGATTTCTGGCTCCCATGTGTCTTTCGTGGAGGTAACAAGCTGATATTAGGAGCACTCTCTTAAAGGGAGTGCTCCTTATCTCAGCTTGTTATATGTATAAAAGACACTTGTTCACAGAAGCAATAAATAGAATTCCAAACTCTCCACCATAGCCAAGACCAAAGAGTTGTCCAAGGATGTCAGGAACAAGATTGTAGACCTACACAAGGCTGGAATCAGCTACAAGACCATCGGCAAGCAGCTTGGTGAGAAGGTGACAACAGTTGGTGCGATTATTCGCAAATGGAAGAAACACAAAATAACTGCCAGTCTCCCTCGTTCTGAGGCTCCATGCAAGATCTCACCTCGTGGAGTTTCAGTGATCATGAGAATGGCGAGGAATCGACCTAGAACTACAAGGGAGAATCTTGTCAATGATCTCAAGGCAGCTTGACCATTGTCACCAAGAAAACAATTGGTAACACACTACGCTGTGAAGGACTGGAATCCTGCAGCGCCTGCAAGGTCCTCCTGCTCAAGAAAGCACATGTACAGGGCCATCTGAGGTTTGCCAATGAACATCTGAACGATTAAGAGGAGAACTGGGTGAATGTGATGTGGTCAGATGAGACCAAAATCAAGCTGTTTGGCATCAACTCAACTCGCTGTGTTTGGAGGAGGAATGCTGCCTATGACCCCAAGAACACCATCCCCACTGTCAAACATGGAGGTGGAAACATTATGCTCTGGGGTGTTTTTTCTGCTAAGGGGACAGGACCACTGCACCACATCAAAGGGACGATGGACGGGTGAGAACCTCGATCCCTCAGCCAGGGCATTGAAAATGGGTCATGGATAGGTATTTCAAGATGACAATGACCCAAAACACATGGCCAAGGCAACAAAGTAATGGTTTAAGAAGAAGCACATTAAGGTCCTGGAGTGGCCTAGCCGGTCTCCAGACCTTAATCCCACAGAAAATCTGTAGAGGGAGCTGAAGATTGGAGTTGCCAAACGTTGACCTCGAAACCTTAATGACTTAGAGAGGATTTGCAAAGAGGAGTGGGTCAAAATCCCTCCTGAGATGTGTGCAAACCTGGTGGCCAACTACAAGAAATGTCTGACTGACTGTGATTACCAACAAGGGTTTTGCCACCAAGTACTGAGTCGTGTTTTCACTCATTAAAATGCAATCAGTGTATAAATTTTTGGAAATGCGTTTGTCTGGATTTTTCTTTGTTATTCTGTCTCTCACTGTTCAAATAAACCCTATATTAAAATTAGAGACTGATCTTTCTTTGTCAGCGGGCAAACAAACAAAACCAACAGGGGGTCAAATAATTTTCTCCCTCACTCCACATGCCTGCAAATTATACAATATCCTAGAAATCGAGCAAGGTGGGAAAGCCCTGTTTATGGAGTATTAAACAGCATTTTTGTTGATTCAGTCAGAAGTAGTCAACAGTGATGCATTTATTGTTTCCACTTGACATACATGCGTTTTGAATGCTTCTCCTTTAACAACTACATCACTTTTGCAGGCATTCACATAAAAACTGAACTAGGTAAAAGCTCAATACACATCAATAAGCAGTACTCACCTTGTTATGGAGGATATTGACTGGCCTCCAGGACAGTTAAAATTTAGAAGCCCATCATAGCGGTTGTGCCAGCCTGTGAAGACATGGATATCAAACCAGTTTCAGCTTGGAATATATTCAAATGAAATATAACACAAAAAGACAAAGTCACTCACCGTGTGAACGGCCCAACAGTCCAATCAGAAGCAAAAGCAGAGCAACCGTCTTCATAGTGTTCAAGGATGCAAATGTGATTTGTGGTGTTTATCTATGCTTTTGGCAGTGCTTGTCATGAGTGTGTTCTTTTAAATGCTCTATCACATGACTAAATCCAACAGTGGCCAATCACGCGTCATGAGTCAAAAAAGGAAATTTTAGAGCGGTGAAATCTAAATATTTATCTTAAGCTATACACACACTATTTTGTTTCATGTCATTTCATGTTTCATCAGTTTCTTTTTAGTTAGTTTTTTCTTTAAGTGTCAGTATTAAAATCCAAATGAAACTTGCAGAGTACACATATTTGATTGAACTGGTAATAATGTAACACCTCTGTCACTCTGTCTGTTTTGGTTTGTTCCGTATGCCCATATTTTTCCTGTCTATTAGCGTCAATTCCCAGCACTTGTCTTAGTAATTAGCACCCCTTTATAGTTTGTTTGAGTTTGCAGTTCTGTGTCCGGTTTTAACGTTACCCAATGTGTGTGTATGTTCCTGAATTACCTGCCTGTTTATTTCCCAACCTGTGGATTAATTAAAGACTTTGCATTGGCTTCATCTTCGTGTTGTGCATTTACCACATGCACCGTGACAAATAAATACTTCATAATTGAATTAATAATTAAAGATAGAAGATAATTGCATTTACTTATCTCACAGTTACGACTTTTTTGTCAGAAACTTACCAAATGCAAGATTTTTTATTTCTATACTTTTTTTTTTTTTTTTTTGGAAAATCAGAATTGTGAGAATGTCAGACTAGTGAGCTTTCGTGGTGACTTTTGTCACCTTAGAATTGGACTTGATAACTCACAATTAAATAGTGAGAAAAAAGTCTGAATTGCAAGATATAAATTCAAGTTTTGTGTTTAAATCTTACAATTCAGACTTTTTTCTAGCAATTCTGACTTTATAACTCGCAATTGTGACTTTAAATCATGCAATTCTGAGAAAAAGGTAAAAGTGACTTTTTTATTTTTCTGTGGTCTAAACACTTTTAAATAAATGTGTCCACATAAAAGAAAAAAACATATATCCCATATATCAAAAGCAATTATCCAAGACATTAACAAGCAGATCACATATTGTAGATGTACATATTACAAATTTGATTTACAAAAATACAAAAATGATTAATGTTTTAGTGTGTGTTTTATTTATTTTTTATTTTGCATAGTATGTCCCTCATAATACAAATATAAATAAAAATAAAAAAAATGGTTATAAGAGCGCAGCACTCGTTTTTATCGTCATCTTCTAGTTTTGACTGACAATATCAGACAGATAAATAAAATAAAAAAACATCACTTTAAATATATATTTGCTCTGTGTACACTTATCTTAGGAGTTATCATGTTTCTGTAGAGCAAAGTTTCCCAATCGTTTTCCTAGAAGAACCAGGACAGTACACATTTACAATATTTTCCTAATCAAACACCCCTGATTCAACTCAATAGCACACAATGGAATTTTTTTTTCTTTCAACTTGGGTACAGTTGATGCCTTACATTTTACAACAAACATACAATTAAATTGTCAGTCTGTTATTTCAACTTAAATTATAATAAACTGGCCTATAAAACGAGTTCAAGCTTTTGTGAGTTATAAAAAGTTGCCCCAATAACGAGGACTAAACCAAATACACAGATCAACAGGGGGAGACAACGGGAGAAACCAATGACATAAACTGACAGAACTGTGACAAATTATCTCTCAATATAATACATTTTAACAAAATGTAAATATAAAAAAGGCTTTTAGGTTACAAAAAAAAGGTTACTAATTTTAAGATCATTTTGAGCTGCTTTAACCCAGAAGTAGAAGGTAGTAAAAGGTTTAAATGGTTGTCTACAAAAATGTCAAATTTATTGTTTATTAAATTTATTTAGCAATATGGTCCTCCATAGAGGTGCTATTATTATTATTTATTTATTTTACTACTTTTCAGAATTGAGAGATTTAAACTCTTGCTTGCTTGTTTCTCTCAGAACTTGATATTTCACATTTTTGACTTTTTATTGTAATTATGACTTTATAAATCAATTGTGATTTTAAATCTCACAATTCTGAGAAAAAAGTTTGGAATTGTGAGATAAAAAGTCAATTTATTTATTTTTTTAATTCTGTGGTGGAAACAAGCTTTCATTTAAATGTGTCCACATAAAAGTAAAAAAGAAAAAACCCACCACACTCAAAACCACTGAAGTCCATTATCAAAAAGCAATTATCTAAGACATTAACAAGCAGATTAAGTATTGTAGATTTATATTAAAAAATAGTAATCACTGATAATATTAGATGGGTAAATTAATTAATAAACACATATTTGCTCTTTAAACCCTTATCTTTAGAGACATCATGACTCATCATCAAAACAGTGTTTCCCAGTGGAGGAACCAAATATTTAAAATATTTTCCTAATCAAACATCAAACACAAAAAAATGGTTTCAAATCAAATATGAGTATATAGTATATTAACAGAGTAATTCTACAACGTCGGGTCAGAGTGGTAGCCTGTTGCATTGTTTAGGGACAGGTGTCAATGGTCTTGAATGTGAACCTGTTAGTGCTCTGGGGGGATGCATGTGTCCCTTTTAGTATGATAAGTAGAGAGCATAATAGGCCAATCAGACAGTGGTGGAATTTTGATTAGAAAAAAATCAAAAAAGTAATGAGTGCAACGTTCGCCTGTGCTTCTCGGATGAAAGGAACTTAGGGACTATCACTGCAAATAAACACAGACTTCATTCAAACCACACTGAACGTGTCCAAATAATTTTTTAAATATTTTTTTCATTAAAAAAATAAAATAAAATGATTGTTGTGTGATTATTACTTATGATATATACTGCTGTGGGGCTAAATAAGTGAATAACCCTGCAAATGAATGATTAAATGGTCTGTATACCTGTTTAGGCAAAGTGAGTACAAATACAGAAATTCTGCTCACAACTAGGCCCAGCGTTGCAATATTACAACATTTCCTGTATTCAGATGAAAGCAAATTTTGCATTTCATTTGGAAATCAAGGTCCCAGAGTCTGGAGGAAGACCGGAGAGGCACAAAAGTCAAGCTTCTTAAAGTCCAGTGTGAAGTTTCCACAGTCAGTGATGGGCTGGGGGCCATGTCGTCTGCTGGTGTGGGTCCATTGTCTTTTATCAAGTCAACAGTCAACGCAGCTGTCTACCAGGAAATTATAGAGCACTTCATGCTTTCTGCTGCCGACAAGCGTTTCCCAGTAGGAACCACATATTTAAAATATTTTCATTATCAAACACAAAATATAATTGACCAGACTGATAGTCATCTAGGTATGCCATGCATACAGAAAATGTGCATACTATGCACAGTATACATATTGTAAAATGTCATTTCAACAACAGCCATAGTTTTAAACTTCCTGTTTGTGTAAAGCAGGTTTTAGAGCTACAGATGGACAGATCAACTGACAGACAGCCAGACTCCTGGATTAGGAAGGAGCATCAATAGCAGGACAAATGAGGCCAGAGATCGCCTTTAATCAATGTTTATACTTAGATTCAGTTTCCATCATTCGACCTTCAGTGTGTGTTTAAGATCCTCTCCTGGAAATTACACACTCATCTCCTCACACTGCAGGTGACGTCTCATCAGAGTAAATAACCACTGTGTCACTCTGTGACAATGTCTTCATCCACAAGTACAAAAATGGGTTTCAGATGGCTTCCAAGCGATAAATACACCTAACAACGAGTTAATCAAACATACATAAAATAGAAAAATTAAATGTAGTTAAAGGGGTCCTATTACACTCTTTTACAAAGTCTTTATTTTGTTTTGGGGTGCACTAGAACATGCTCTAATGCTTGGTGGTTCGAAAAACGCATTATTTTTCACATAATTTACATTATTACAATGGCTTTCTCCCCAGGCTGACACAAATGGCTTGATTAGTTCTGGGATTGATGAAGGTCCGCCTCCCGAAAAATTATTCAATTTAACTTGTCTTATTTTTCAGTGTGTGTAGCAGCTCATAATGTAAAATCCACAGATAATTTATTACAGTATAGCATTTTGAAAATGTCTATTTTGAGTGGAAGCAGAAACACGCTGTTTTCATGCGTGGCTCTTTAAATGCCAATGAGCTGCTGCTCACATTATGAGTGTATCATTGCTTTAATGTAACAGTTAAACAAGAAAATATTAAGCGGCATTTTTAAACAGTGTTGGCAGTTACGTCATGTTTTTTTTTTTTTTTTACTCTGTTAAAGGGGTCCTATTATGCTCTTTTACAAAGTCTTAATTTTGTTTTGGGGGGTGCACTAGCACATGCTCTCATGCTTGGGGGGTAGCGCCGAGGGAGCATGGAAGGCATCTATGGCCGCCACGTAGCCCCTTAACGTAGAGTGTGCATTACCGGCCGTACGGCGGGCTTGCAAAAAGTCCAGCACTGAGCCTACTGGGCAGTGAACTGGGTCAATGTGGTGTTGCGTGCACCAACGATCAAACACATTCCACTTCCTGGTGTATAACTTCCTCGTCGAGGGAGCTCTGGATTGGAGTTTGGTCCCAACAACCTCGGTTGAAAGACCTGAAGCTAAGAGATGTGCCCCCTCAGGGGCCACACCCACAGCTTCCACAACTCCGGGCAGGGGTGTAAAATCAGTCCCATGGGGGGCCGTCTAGGAGGGAGACTATGTCCGAGAACCAAGCTCGGCCTAGCCAGAATGGGGCCACTTGTAGAAGGCGAATTCCATTCCGGCGTACTCTCTCCAGAACTCCCGGGAGCAGAGCGATCGGGGGAAAAGCGTACAGGCGGAGCCTCGGCCACACCTGTACCATAGCATCCAGCCCCAGTGGAACTGGATGAGTCAGAGAGAACCAAAGGGGGCAATGTGTTGTCTCCTGGTTCGCAAACAGATCTACTTGGGCTTTGCCAAACTTGTTCCAAATGACCTCCACTATATGTGGGTGGAGTCTCCATTCACCCGGGCCTCAGCCCCTGCCTCGACAGGACGTCTGCTCCCACATTGAGATGTCCAGGAATATAAACTGCTCTTAACGAGAGGAGTCTCCCCTGGGACCACACGAGGATCTGGTGTGCCAGCTTGTTCAAGGGGCGCGACCGCAGACCTCCTTGGTGGTTGATGTAAGCGACCACCGATGTGTTGTCGGTGCGGACCAACACATGGTGATTCTTGACGTCTGGGAGGAAGTGCCTCAAAGCTAGAAACACGGCCTGCATTTCCAGGCGATTGATATGCCACAACAGTTGGCGTCCACTCCACAGACCTCGGGCTGAGCGGCCACTCATGACCGCTCCCCAGCCGGTGAGGGAGGCGTCCGTAGTTAGTGTCAGACGCTGACATGGAGCTCCCAACACCGGGCCCTGAGACAGGAACCTTCCAGGTTTCTTCCATATGTCTAAGGCACGAAGGCAGCGCCGTGTGACCTTGATCATACGGAACTGGTTGCCCCTCGGGGAAAACCCTTTGGTCCTGAGCCACCACTGTAAGGGCCTCATGTACAGCAGGCCAAGAGGTATAACGTTGGACGCTGCTGCCATGAGACCTAGCAGAACCTGAAACTGCTTTATTGTGAGTGAGTGGCCTAGTCTAACTCTCGCGACTGCGTTGAGAATTGACTGTACCCATGCGGGAGACATTTGTGCCCCGTCGTGGTCGAATCCCAAACTACTCCTAGATAGGTGGTTCTCTGAGATGGAGAAAGAACACTTTTCTTGGAGTTCAGTCTTAGCCCTAGAACTTCCATGTGGGCGAGAACGACATCTCGATGTCGAACCGCCATTTCTCTTGACTGCGCTAGGATGAGCCAGTCGTCTATATAGTTCAATATGCGGATGCCCTGGAGTCGCAACGGAGCCAGTGCCGCATCTACACATTTGGTAAAAGTTCTGGGTGAGAGTGCTAGACCGAACGGAAGAACCCTGTACTGGTATGCTTTGCCCCCAAAAGCAAACCTGAGGAACTTCCTGTGCTGAGGAAGGATGGAGATATGGAAGTATGCGTCCTTGAGATCTATTGTGACAAACCAGTCCTCGGACCTGATTTGTGATACAACTTGCTTGACAGTAAGCATTTTGAACTTGAGCCTCAGCACTGCACGGTTGAGCAGCCTGAGGTCTAAAATCGGACGCAGACCTCCATCCTTCTTCGGAACAATGAAGTAGCGGCTGTAAAACCCGGACTCTCTGAGATCTGGAGGGACCACCTCGATGGCCCCTTTCTTTAGAAGAGTGTCTACTTCTTGTTCTAAGACCAGAGCCTGCTGCGGGGCCACCGCAGTGGCTAGAACCCCTTGAAAAGATGGCGGAGGACCGCCAAACTGAATTCTGTATCCTTTTTCTACTGTTCGCAGGACCCATTGAGACACATTTGGCAGAAGTTTCTACGCTTCTAAATGTTCTACTAAGGGAATCAGCCTTTCGAGGCTGACCTCTGGTGGTTTTAGAGATGATGAGCCCCTCTGCACCGCGGTACAGACGGGCGGATGTAAAGAGAGGGGCTGCTGAGGGGCCGCTGCGCCCTGAAGCACCTGAGGTGGCAGGGTTGGCAGACCGGCCTCTCTAGAGCACTGGGGGGAGGGTCCTCCCCCAGGGGGGCTTGCTCTCATCGGCCCTGGGCCATAGGCGTCAGGGCCTTTTTGTCGAGGACTTCTTTGCCTGAAGGACGGCCCTCAGGTCGACCTTCGGCTTAGAAGCCCCCGACCTGGAGCGCCTGAGGGTCTCTCCCTGATCTCCTTGGGGAGGAGCACGCCTCGCGACGCTCCGCTTCTGTTGGTCGCGGTACGAGGAGCGGGTACTCGGATGGGGCTGCTCCCGTCCAGCAGCCCCGGAGCCTAAGCGGCGAGGAAGAAATCTCTGGAAAGCCGCCGCTTGTTGCCGAGTTTGTTGAAACCTGTCGACGACAGTCGCAACTGCATCGCCGAACAGGCCGGCAGGAACAAGCGGGGCATCTAACAAATAAGCCCTGTCACGGTCTCTCATATCTGACAAGGTTAACCAGAGATGTCTCTCTGCGGCCACCATAGCTGCCATGGACCGCCCAATGACACAGGCGGTCTCCTTGGTGGCGCGCAGAGCGAGGTCAGCAGTGCGGCGGAGCTCACTCACGTCGACCGCTGCCCCGTCCTCGCCCTCATCAAGCTCCTGCAGCAGGTCGGCCTGATATGCTTGGAGCACTGCCATAGTGTGTGACCTGCTGCCGAGTACCCTTTCCCCAGCAAGGATGATGTAGTTCTAAGTGCCTTGCTGGGGAGTGCCGAGGCCTTCAGGGACGATGCCGAACTAGGGGATAGATAACTGGAAAGTGTCTGCTCGACCTGCGCCATCGCCCCGTAACCGTGCTCACGTGCCCCCGCCACATTGGAATAAATGGCGGCGGTGGGGGAGTGGACGCGGGTGGAGAATGGCTTAGACCACGATCTCGACACCTCAGTGTGGAGATTGGGAAAGAATGGAAGGCCTCGGCGTGGAGGTGTGGTTTTAGATGGCAAAAACCTTTCATCTAGCTTGGACCTTGTGTCTGTTTGAACTTTAGTCACTACGTCTGGCCACTCGATCTTTAATTTGGTAACAGCACGTGTGATCACCTCCACTAACTCCTCGTACTCGACAGGCTAGGAGGGCGTGGGACCAGCCTCCTCGACCATCTCCGTGTCCTCCCCCTCAGAGGAAGACAAACGCAGGGTCGAGTGCTCCTCCTGGAGGGAAGAAGCCGCAGTGCGGGCTTCCACACCAGAGAGGGGCAACGATCTAGCAGAGGAGGATGGAGAAAGGGGTTCACTCGTCTCCAAACTCGATACTAGATCTAACTGCGAACCCCACGAATGCAGACGCCCCTCTGCCTCGGCAACAGCGGGACCTGATCCGCGGGGAACGCTGGCGAGGGCTCCTTCCTCGAAAAGAGCCCTCCGGGAGCGAAGCGTGCGGAGAGGAAGCCGCAAACAATGCACACAGTCAGCCTCCTCGAAGGCTGACTGGGCATGCTTCGCCCCCAAGCAAGATACACAGGGCGTGTGTGTGTCCTCAGCCGTGATGTATCTGGGGCATGGAGGAACACAACGCTTAAAACTCTTGCTTTTATCGCCCATTATTTTCTCTTTTCCTATCTATCTCAGTACTCAAATAAAAGTAGAGCAAACTGGCTCTGAAAAACAGCACTGAGAGGACAAACACATTCAACACAGAGCGCGACTGAAAGACAGAAGCTGCCGGCTGCACTCACCGCATGTGCTTTATAATTTCCTGGTTCATGACGTCACCCCGTCCGTGACGTCACAGCGCGTTTTCCTATTGGACTGATTAGACACGTGTTTCAGAGCGTGGTTACGCTGGAGGCGTTCCCAATGCGTTCGACGCAGCTCGACGTTCCCGAAGGGGAACAGCGTGTTTCTGCTTCCACTCAAAATAGACATTTTCAAAATGATATACTGTAATAAATTATCTGTAGATTTTACATTATGAGCTGGCTACACACACTGAAAAAAAAAAAACAAGTTAAATGTATTTTATTTTATTTTTTAAGTTTTAACCTGATTAAGTGACAAATTTCTTTTTAAATAAAATGTAGAAAATGTTTTTTTTTTCTGTAGTATTTACTTGACCAAAGACTCATTTTTACAACCCCAATGTGCTTGAATGAATTTGAATATTGTGGAAAAACTTTTTTAGAGGTTAATTCCTTAGCCTGCTGTCAATTGAGTTGGTCAAATCAATGATCATGTTACTGAAAATGAATGTGTTGAGAAGATTTTGTGTCCCTTAGCCTGTTTAGTTCCCTGTCAGCCTCAAGCTCCACCCACCAAAACTCAAGCCAATCAGTACTGTCTCACAGGCCTTGGCTGCACTTTTGTTGCATGTGGCTGTACTGTGCTGAGGACTGAGTTGTACTCCTTTCATTTTGATCAGATTTAACTGGAATAATAAAATGTAGTTAAGATTGAATTAGCAACTGTCAAAGCCTGATTTATATATTTAGTATGCTTGGGAGGCTTCAATGTTCACAGGATTGATTCTGATTTGGCTTCATTTAGAACTACTTTTATTAACAGAATGAAAAAAAACATGACGCAACTGCCAACACTGTCTAAAATGTAAGTCGTTCAATATAATCTTATTTAACTATTACGCGTAAACGCAATATTACAATTGTAATGTGAGCAGCAGCTCATTTGGAATTAAAGAGCCATGCACGAAAACGTACTCGGTTACTTTCGTAACCTCGGTTCCCTGAGATACGGGAACGAGTACTGCGTCGAAGACGCTATGGGAAAAGCTCCTTTTCTCCTGAGACTGAAGCATTTCAATAACGCAGTGTAACTGCACGGCCATTGGTTCGTGCAGTGATAAAAAGACGAACCAATGGCTCGGCAGCGGAGCTGCACGAGCCTATGGCGATGATTCGCGCCCGATCGCGCCAAAAGGGGCGGAGTATCTGGCTATATAAGCGTGCATTTAGCCATAGGATCTCAGGTACTTCGACTGAAGCGACGACTGAGTCGTGCAGCTACATAGCACGGCCAGCAACGCAGTACTCGTTCCCGTATCTCAGGGAACCGAGGTTACGAAAGTAACCGAGTACGTTCCCTTTCGATACTTTCACTCGTACTGCGTCGAAGACGCTATGGGGAACCAGTACAATCCCGCCGTTGCTATGGTAGAGGAACGACTGACACGGCCCTAGCACTGAAGGGCTAGTATGGGCCAATCTGTTTAATCAAGATAACGTGATAAACATCCGTTCCAGGGATTTAAGTGCAGTTTGGAGCTCCACTGAGGCCAAAGCGTACCACATAACATTTATTACTGGTAACAGTTATCCCATTATGCAGAAGCACCCGAGTCTGTAAGACCGGGACGTCCAGATTATAAAATCTAGCAAATGTGGACGGCGAGGCCCAGCTGGCCGCCGCACAAATTTCTGCTATGGAAACGCCACTAGACCAGGCCCAGGACGAGGCGATGCCTCTAGTCGAATGGGCTCTTACCCCCATGGGACATTGTAGGCCCAAAGAAGAGTAAGCCAGCATGATGGCTTCTACTATCCATTTGGATAACCTGTTTCGTGACCGAAGACCCCTTGGCGCGGCCACCGAAACACACAAACAGCTGTTCTGACTGCCTAAAGGAAGCAGAACGCTCTACATAACACCTCAATGCCCTAACGGGGCAGAGGGGATTAAAATCCTGGTCTTGCTCCGAAGGAGGAAGAGCCAAGAGGGAAATAATTTGGTCTCTGAATGGCGTCGAGAGACTTTAGGTACATAACCACGTCTTGGCTTCAGGATGACTTTAGAGTCATTTAGCCCGAATTCCAAGCATATGGGGCTCACAAAGAGCGCCTGTAGTTCACCCATACGTTTGACTGATGCCAATGCTAAGAGCAGGGCAGTTTTCAGCGTTAGAGGGCGAAGGTCAGTGGACTGAAGCGGCTCAAAGGGAGGGCTTCTCAGAGCCCTCAGCACCGTGGGTAGGTCCCAAGAAGGGACTGTGATGGGGCGAAGGGGGGTTAAGCCTTCTTGACCCCTTCAAGAAACGAACGACCAAATCGTTCTTTCCCACAGATTGACCATTTATAAGGTAATGGAATGCCGCTATGGATGTCACATAGACCTTGAGCGTGGAGGGAGATCTTCCCTTGTCCAATAGCTCCTGAAGGAAGGACAATATCACTGATATGTCGCATAAATTCGGATCTGCACCGCGGGTGGAACACCAGGCGGAAAAGACAGACCACTTAAGATCATAGAGCCGCCTTGTAGAGGGTGCTCTGGCTTGAGAGATAGTGCTCAAAACGGCCTCAGGGAGACTTGTAGGCTCCCGTCGAGAGACCATACGTGCAGCGCCCACAATTCCGGTGGGGGGTGCCATAGCGTTCTGTTTGCCTGTGTTAAGAGATCTCGTCTCAGTGGAATGGGCCACGGCGCTGTTGAAAGCAGCCGAGGAAGATCTGGAAACCAATGCTGGTTCTGCCAGAATGGGGCCACTAACAGGACTTTGAGCTTCTGCTCCCTGACTCGCCTTATGACCCGTGGTACCAGGGCAGTCGGGGGAAACGCATACAAAAGGAGATTGGGCCACTCGCGGGCCAATACATCCTGTTCCTTTGAAAAATAGATTGGGCAGTGATAATTGTCTTCTGAGGCGAAAAGATCTACTTGCGCCTTGCCGAAGACCGCCCATATTTCCTGAACCATTTGGGGGTGAAGCATCCACTCGTCTGAGGAGACGTTGCTCCGAGACAGCATGTCTGCTCCCTGGTTCAGCCTGCCTGGCACATGTGTTGCTCTCAACGAGCGGAAGTGCAGTTGAGCCCACTTTAGGAGACGTTTCACTAACGTGATAGATGTCTCGACGAAAGACCTCCCTGGTGATTTATGTAAGACACCACTGTCATACTGTCCGAGCGGACTAAGACGTGGTGTCCCTTTAAGACCGGCAGAAGGGTGTGGAGGCCTAAACACACTGCTAGCATTCCTAGGCAGTTGATGTGAAGGCGACTCTCTGCTTTCGACCATTGGTCGAATGCAGGCTGGCTGTCGCACAGTGCCCCCCAACCTGAGTTGGAGGCATCTGTCGAGACCACTTTCCTTCTGAATACCATGTCCAGGGGAACGCCCTGTTCCATCCATTGAGAGTTCTTCCAAGGAATCAGAGCTGTGACACAGGCCTGTTCTACCTTGATACGTAGGCGTCCTAGACGCCAGGCTTGAGGAGGAACCTTTGGTTTCAGCCAGAACTGCAGAGGGCGCATTTGAAGCAGGCCCAACTGAAGTACTGGGGATGCCGAGGCCATCAGGCCGAGCATCTTCTGAAAAGCCTTGAGAGGGCGAAGGGCTCCGACTTTGAAGGAGGCCGCGAGCCTGCAAATAGCCTGGGCTCGTTGCGGCGCAACTCCATTCGGGTTGAGTCGAAAACTGCTCCCAGGAATGAAATACGTTGGCTGGGAGACAGCACGCTCTTGGCAAAATTGACCCTGAGCCCAAGGCACACTAAGTGGCTGAGGATTATGGATCTGTGGTGTATTAGCTCGTCCTCCGACTGGGCCAGGATGAGCCAGTCGTCGAGGTAATTCGAGACGCGGATTCCCATCTGTCTCAGGGGGGAAAAGCGCTGCGTCCATGCACTTCGTAAACGTGCGGGGAGCTAAGGACAGTCCGAACAGAAGGACTGTATATTGATAAGCCAATACCTCGAAGGCGAATCTCAAGAATTGCCTGTGACGGGGGGCAATCTGGATATGGAAGTATGCATCTTTCAGATCCAGTGAGCAAAAGCAGTCCTCTGTGCATATCTGCGAGAGGATCTGCTTTAGCGTAAGCATTCTGAACGGCCGTCTCATGAGGGCGCGATTCAGACGTCTGAGGTCGAGGATGGGTCTTAGACTGCCATCCTTCTTTGGAACGAGGAAGAAACGGCTGTAGAAGCCTGACTCGCTCTGTGTTGGGGGAACCGTATCTACGGCACCTTTGCCAACAAATTCCTCACCTCCGTACGCAAAACTTCTACGTCTTTGCTGTGAACTGAGGTGGAGACCCCGCTGAAGCGTGGTGGTCTTCAAGCGAACTGACGTGTGTAACCTCGTTCTATTATGCCCAGAACCCACTTGACACTCCGGGGATGGCTTGCCAGGCCTCGGCCCGCGTGGCAAGGGGTTGCATTGGTTCGAGCAACTGACCGTTATGACAATGGCAGGTTGTGAGGACGCTGTCAGAAAGGGCCCAGGGGTCACAACATTTTCCACTGAGAAAACGAGCCGCCAGCGAGATATAACACTCATCGTCTCAACAAGCGCAGCCTCAGCGTGGGCATGGCCCAGACGCATCCAATTTGAAGCTGTCAGTAATGATCAGTGACAGCATTCTCATTTAATCCACCTAAAAAGATCAAACCGCTCAAAAAGAGGAGTAATGATGATCTTTGTATTAACATATAGGTAGTTTAAAACGCTGCGCACATCCTCTCAGTTCTGCTCGTAGCAGACGAGGGGAGGGGCGGGGCCGTCTTCACTGAGAAACGAGCCGCCAGCGAGACATAACACTCATCGTCTCAACGAGCGCAGCCTCAGCGTGGGCGTGGCCAGGACGCATCCAAATTGAAGCTGTCAGTAATGATCACAGTGACAGCATTCTCCTTTAATCCACCTAAAAAGATCAAACCGCTCAAAAAGAGGAGTACTGATGATCTTTGTATAAACATAGGCAGTTTAAAACGCTGCGCACATCCTCTCAGTTCTGCTCGTAGCAGACGAGGGAGGGGCGGGGCCGTCTTCATTGAGAAATTGAGCTGTGAGCAAAGCAGATCCAGACGTAAACACTCGCAGAGAGAGCTGTCTGTCTCAGAGCATGCAACCTCAGCGTGGGCGTGGCCCAGGCGAGAGGCGCACTGAAATATGAAGCTGTCAGCAATATAGAATCATAGGTGACAGCTTTCTGCTCCGATTTGCTCAGAAGGATAGAGCCGCTCGATAAGGCGAGAGGCGCAGATCCTCACATAACACTGATCAAAGACTGCACAGAGTGACGAACGCGGGGCTTTGCCGGCGTTACGTCACTTAAGTCTGATCGCGCATTCACCGTTTCTTTCTCCGAGGTAACTGAGAGAAGAGAAACGTGAGAAGGGGGAGGCGGGGCGACTCCCGCGAGCGAACATGTCCATACTATTAATAATGAAAGCAGCTCGCCTCTGTGAGCGCGGCATAAGCGACGCATACACGAAAGCAAAGCCGTCAGTAATAGATGTAACAGTGCTTCGCTCTGATCTGCCAGGGAGGATTAAAGCCGCTCGTGTAACGAGTGCATCTGATCCTCGCGAGTAACACATGCTGGCAAATCAATAAAGCTTGCACAATATGTGTCGGCATGAGAATGCTCGTGCATGATTGCTCAGCTCACAACTCGCTGCTGCTTCCTCCGAGATTACTGGGAGGAGAGAGACATGAGAGCTGGAGCGCCTTCTGCGAGCAGACCGG
The DNA here is from genome assembly GCF_049309525.1 of Garra rufa. NCBI lineage: Eukaryota > Metazoa > Chordata > Actinopteri > Cypriniformes > Cyprinidae > Garra > Garra rufa. The sequence goes on along the minus strand of NC_133371.1, from coordinate 44,476,491 downwards.
GCTTTCGTAGTGAACGCAGTCCGTCTCCCTAGCAACACACACACACAAACAAATGCGAGCTTGTCAGATCAAAGGCAACGGGAAGAGCGAGCACGCGGGCTCACTGCCGGCGTACGATCGTTCAAACCCTGTTGTTTAGTTCCCTGACTCCACTGTCTCTTTCTCCGAGCCTTGCTGAGAGATAAGAAACGGGAGAACGGGGTTAGCGAGCGAAAAGAGCGAGACTCAAACTGTCAGCGACAGCATTCCGTCTCAGTGAGCGGCACTCACTGCCCTTCTACATCGTGCAGAGCCCTGCACGAGCCACTCGCATCGCGACATTTGCAACAACGTCGCTAGAAAATTTGCTCTTTTAGAACTTACTTCTTAGAAATAAGCCCTTTTATACTCACCGGATGGCGGCAGGGGATCAGCTGGGACCGCTGCTGCTGCAACGCTGAAGGCGGCGGAGAAGCGGCTAATCAGACGAGCAGAGAGGGTCTCTCGTTCAGCTTGATCCGCTGCGAAGGCGTGTCAACGGCGAGTAGCATCAAGTCTCGTAGATCAGCAAAGAAGTCGTTGCTGAAGGAGAAGGATCTGAGATCCTATGGCTAAATGCACGCTTATATAGCCAGATACTCCGCCCCTTTTGGCGCGATCGGGCGCGAATCATCGCCATAGGTTCGTCTTTTTATCACTGCACGAACCAATGGCCGTGCAGTTACACTGCGTTATTGAAATGCTTCAGTCTCAGGAGAAAAGGAGCTTTTCCCATAGCGTCTTCGACGCAGTACGAGTGAAAGTATCGAAAGGGAACAGTGTGTTTCTGCTTTCACAAAATAATAAACTGTAATAAATGATCTGTGGGCTATTTTGAGCTGAAACTTTACAAGCACATTCACTACATATTGTAAAAAGGGGCATAATAGGTCTCCTTTAAATCACAGGTTGTTTAAGACTGGATTTAGATTTTAAAAAATGTAAGGGAATAGCATTTTTTTTTTTTACATACATGATCAAGCTAAATAAAATTTTTTAATAAACTGTAGAAATTAGGCTATTTGTTTTTTTTTAATGTAGTATTTAAGCCTACTTGACCACAAAATGATTTTTACAACCCCAATGTGCTGGAATGAATTATAGTATTGTAAAACCTTTTTTAGCCAGTATCTGGATTTGGCATATTTAGAGGTTAATTAGTTGGTCAAATCAAAGATCATGTCACTGAAAATGTAAAGTGCAGGATTTAATCCAATGATTTCAGCCTATTGACTCACACACACACACAGATCAGCCGCAGTGTTTGTTTTCAACATGCATTTATTTCAGAGGATCATGAGAGAATATTCATCATGAACTGATCAGAGTACTGAATCTTGGAATCAACGGTTGTACTGGACACAGACCTTGTACGCCCAACGCCGATCTCTGAAAGGAGTACAACACATTAGTGACTAACAGAGCTCAAAAGCTCATGTGTAACAAGCTTTGCATAATTATTATTAGAAATAACATGAGTAAATAAATTATACCCACTCTTGTTCATTTTGATGGTAGCTATGAACGCCCACCAGAACATTCCGGGAGGGCACAGTCCAGTGGAAGTACTCATCGAAGTTGTTCACGTATGTGGTCCAATGACAGCTTGCAGAAACCGACGGACTTTTACAGCAGTAAAATTTCCAGCTGTGTGAAAACATGGTATTAGCATCAGCACAAGTGAGTCAAAGTTTACAGATGAGAATCAGTCGATCAGAGCTCACCGTCTGTCCTCATGGGGGTTGCTGTGGTAGCTGCTCATTCCTGCGATCACATGTTGCGCTGAACACTCAAAGAGGATCACTTTGTCAAAGTCATTGACGTAACCTGTCCAGTAACATGCACTCTGGTCTTTGGTGGCTTGACAGCTAAAGTCCCAAACCCGATCCTCACGATCATTGTTGTGTTCACTTTGTTAACATAAGTCAGAATGGAGAAAGAAAGTGCAAAACTGAATATTACAATTGGATTTTCGGCAATTCAACCAGAAGTTGTCAACAGCGATTGCATTTATTGTTTCCACTTGGTATACATGTGTTTTCACCTTTCAGGAATTTCCTGATAATTTACTCACCCCCATGTCGTTCAAGATGTTCAAGTCTTTCTTTATTCAATCACAAAGAAATTACGTTTTTTGAGGAAAACATCCCAGGATTTTTCTACTTCAATAGTGCCCAACGGATTGAAGGTTAATAATGCAGTTTCAAAGTGGCTTCAACACGATCCCAGCAGAGAAATATCTAGCGACACTATCTGATTTTGTAATTACAATTTATATACTTTTTAACCTCAGATGCTCATCTTGTCTACTTCTGTGAGGTGCATGCATGCTCACTGTGTACTGTGGTTTAATACAGTTATAAAAAAAAATCGCTGCAGAAGTACTGACCCAGTGTTAACAAAGTGAACGTGCTAAGAAGTTCAAACACACTTTACAAAAAAGGTAAAACAGCGATGTAAGCCGATTCTGAAATTGGAGGAGCAAATAGGAAATTGGGGTTTTTGACACATCCTAACTGACTTAAACCGGAGTGCACAGAGTATGCATGTGAATCGCAAGATGAGCATTTGTGGTTAAAAATTGTATAAATATTAATTTAAGAACATGACTGATCATTACGCTAGATAAGACCCTTATTCTTCAAATGGGATTGCGTTGAGCCATTTGAAGCAGCATTGAAACTGCATTTTTAACCATTAATCCGTTGAACACCATTGAAGACAATTCCTGGAATGTTTTTCTCAAAAAACGTAATTTCTTTGCAACTGAAGAAAGAAAGACATGCATATCTTGGATGACATGGAAGTGAGTAAATTATCTGAAGTACTCCTTTAAACTGATATTGGTGGGTGCCATCTGCCAAAAATCAGTTTTTGCAGGTGGAATCTGCATACAACTCAAATGAGCAGAACACATTAATAAGCGGTACTCACCTCGCTATGGAGGATATGGACTGGCTTGCAGGACAGACAAAATTTAGAGCATCATCATAGTTGTTCTTCCAGCCTGTGTAGAGATAGATATCAAACCGAATTCAGTTTGGAATATATTCAAATATCAAATAACACAAAAAGATTATGTTACTAAAGTCACTCACCTTTTCCACGGGCCAACAGTCCAGTCAGCAGCAGAAGCAGAGCAACGGTCTTCATGGTGTTCAGAGATGAAAACACGATTTGTGGTGTTTATTTTCCTGAGTGCATTCTTTTAAATGCTTTATCACATGACTGAATCTAGCAACAGCCAATCACGAGTCTGAGGCAAAACATAAAAACTTTATAGACCAGTGAAATCTAAATATTTATCTTAGGGTATTATATGAAACTTTTTTCTTTTTTTATGTAATTTAGTGTTATCAGTTTGTGACAGAGGTGGGACCAAGTCATTGTTTTGCAAGTCACAAGTAAGTCTCGAGTCTTTGCATTCAAGTCTCAAGTCAAGTCCCAAATCAAGACGAGCAAGTCCAAGTCGAGTTGCAAGTCCTCAACTTTAAGCTTCAAGTCCTAAACAAGTCACTAGTGCTGTTTGCCCAAATTAGTGTCTCTGTATTAATTACTACAGTAAATTTAAAGTCAATAATAGTCTATAGTAGGTATAATTATAAAATATAGGCTATAATAATTAGTGATGTTTTATTGAGGAATTTATCATTGTTTGTGATCAAATATAGGCCTAATTGAATTAATAATTTATTTTAAGTCCACTGTTTCATTTGTTAAATATTCAGTGACTTTAATAAATCAGTTGAGTCAAATAAAATATATAAATATAATATAAATATATATAAATATTTGAAAGGTTTAGCCAATTATTAGGCTACTGTTGTTTCTTCTGCACTGCCAAGTTGGAGAAACAGCTTATCATAGCTGTACAGGAAAACCATTTTTAAATAAATTTAATAGCAGAGCTACTGCAAGCGATTTTTAATGCTGGAAATCCATTTATCCTTTACTAAAACGTCCGCCTCTTCATGGAGAGCGGGTCATGGTTGCTTAAAGCCCGGCTTACACTACAAGAGTTTTAGCCCGATTTTCCCCTCCCAAACGCGGTGTTTTATAAATATAAATTATAACGTGTGTGTATAAAAATAAAATACATATGTATATAATTTTGAAACACAAAATAAATGAGGCTCAAACATTATTAACAACGTGCGTGTTTATTTTAGCACTTCAGTCAGTGAGCAGGCAGCCAAAAAATGCAAAAATAAATCAAAGAAATAATATATTTAAATAAGAAAGTAGCCTAAATAACAATGTTAAATAGGCTATTAAACAAACATTCGTTGCAAAAATGTCGGACGTCTCATCTACTGGCCCGAGTCCGACTGGAACCTGTCTTTTTTCTCTTTCTCTTCCCCATTACTGCTGTTTTTAATAGCAAAGTGATTACATTTATTTTCGTTTCTTTAGTTTATGAAGTTAATTTAGAGATATTTTTGGAACACTTCTTGTTTGTTAAATTCAAGTTTTAATTCAACGACCAATTGCGGCCAGCGGCAGACAGAGTAATTTAGCCTTCTCAAGTCATCACGATTTAAATTAAAATCCATAGATATAGATATATATATTTAAAAAAAAAACGTATCAAAAGCATATCACAATATTAGTTTAATCGTTTAACCTAAATAAATGTGTGCTATTAGGCGCATATCCAGTCGTTTGTTTGGAGAGTGAAGCTGGAGCTGGCTTTGCCGGACATGGAGGCGTCAGTGAGATGTGAAACCTAATTTTTGCTCATAAAGGTAGCAAGTGATATATCATCCGGAATTGTAAAGGGTCTATAGTTTGTATAACAAACAGTATTAACAAAACGTAATTGCGTCACAGACACGATTATCTATAGAAATTATTTAAATTATTACTTCACTACTGTAAAACGAAATAATTAAAATCGAAAACAAAACTCTTCCATTAGCTATAGGCCTAATCCATAAAGATGCATTTAGGCATTAAAAGCGCATCCATGAGCAGATGTCAAGTCAGGATCGTCAACTTCATCTTTGAGACACTGACTCAGAAAATACTAGTAATATCAATAACAATAAATATCAATATAAAATTTTGCCCGACACATTCATGGTAATTACTTTTGCTGGGGCTTTGCGGCCAGGTGCATTTGAACACTGAACTCTTCCAGAGAGAGATCACGAGAGGTGCTCCCTCCGGCATGATAATCCTAATAATATGTTGTAGTGTGATGCGCCACGAATTTCAAATATTGTAGTGTACATGTTTAGGATTTCAGGTAAAATAATCTGCAAAGTTTCTCCGTATGTGTGCGCTGCAACCAGATTTCATATTCTGTTAGGATTTTAAAACTCCTGTAGTGAGAGCCGGTGTTCTAACATTTCTTCCTACCTATCGCCAGTCACGCCACAGGAGCTCAAGCTGCACGAGCGGTTTGGAAAGAAAGAAAAAGCGGCGCGCCTAGCGTTTTGCACACGTTTTTAGGCTCGACATGTGAATGGCCCCTAAAACATTAAATATCCTTAACATTATGTGGATAAAAACATTACAATCGCTCACTTAGCGAGTCCCTCTCTGGCTCAGTGCCAAAAGCTGCACTAATCCAGTGTGATAGCTTCAGCCTATATTGATCAGAAGTAATTTTTCTTTAGAAGACTTGCCAAGTCACAGGGTTCAAGTCCAAGTCAAGTCTCGAGTCATTGCTGTCAAAGTCTAAGTCGAGTCGCAAATCATCTTTGATTATGTCAAGTCAAGTCACAATCAAATTTGTGACTCGAGTCCGAGTCGAGTCTCGAGTCATTGACTCGAGTCCACAACTCTGGTTTGTGATTTATTTGAAAACACCTCAAAATTAAATTGCATATCTTTTTTTTAAAGACATGTCTCTAATAGTTTTTTAAGTCTTAATATTAGGAGGCAAATGATATTCCAAGTACTAAATTGTTAAATTATATAGAATTGATTGAAATGTGTATTTGAAGCTTAATCTTTCATATTCAATACTGACATGTAATTGTCTCACCTCATGAATTTGCATCTCTGTGTGTTGACTTTATATATTATGTGCTGATATTACATTATAAATCGCTGCAGTGTTCATAACATAATACATTTCATTATGTGAAAAATTGTTAATACATAAAAAATGTTATTACACTGTGAGCTCAAGATATAACACCTCTAATAGCATAAGCAAGTTGCATAGTAGAGAGAAAAATATAATACTATCTTTTCAACTCCAGAAGTCACATTCTGCAACTGTGTTGCAATAATGCATCACCTAAAGACGAAGTTCAACTCAACTTTGTCATAGAAACATTGACAAACAGCATGTATACAGTTGTTTTGGTATTTTTCAAATCATCATACAAGAGGAACGATCGATCTTCGATAAGATCAAACCATCTGTCCAAACTTTCTGCAAGCTAAAGAGGAAGTTTGTTTCGCAATGTTTTTTGTTAAAGAGCAGTGTTGGGCAGTAGCGTCCCTACAAGTATTGACGCTACTAGCTTAACTACATTTCTCAGTAGCGTCGCTGTTTTCTGAATCAAATAGCTTTTCAGTAGCTATAAAGCTATTACTTCGATCAAGTAGTGCGGTAGCGTCAACGAAAGCTACAAGCTATATATTTTTCTATACTTTAAGCTCAAATCGGAAATATAACTGCTACTGATCACTGATCCTGGGTCAGTAAGCGACGTCACCGCCACTAAACCTCGTGACGCCATTGGCTCATTAAACTGTCAGTCATACCGTATTATTCCTCCCGCCTCTCTCATGAATGAAGTGCGGGGCGCAGTTTGAAGCATCTCAAGGTGTTTGCAGACTTGAGGTAAATAAAGAAGTGTTGATTGAAAAGTACATGTTTTCTGTATTTATAATACAGCACTGTATTTATAAAGGCTAATGTTTTTTGTTTTTTTTGCATTCGATGAGATGAGAAAAGTGTGTCTTAGTCTAGCATTTGTTGTCGAGACAACCAAATTTCTTATGTGAAGCGCTGAATCTTTATATTTTAGCTAAATGTCAGAAAAAAAACTGAGCGCCCACATAGCAACAGAAAACTGTATAATCTGCAATGCAAAACGTAGTATTAGTGATGGGTGCCTTGATTAGTGATGGGCTCCTTGAATTTAGTCTTTGAAGCAGGCTAGTGCTCTGGGAAGATCTCAAACTCAGAAGTAAGAGATGGGCAGAGGGTGGGTGTCAAATTCATGGCAAAAGGCAAAATGTTTCGCTTCGTTCTTAGCAAAAACAAACAAACAAAAAACGACCAGGTTCCATAGCAAAATAAGAATGAAACAGTGTTCTAGTCTAAACGAATTATAATAATCTTTGCTAATATTCTTGATACTTCAAACTATTTTGGATTTTGCAGTATCGAATTATGCCTTTTTCTATGACCAAAATGACAGAATATGATATTCAGCTGTTTGATCGCGCACACTATCACTGCAGCCTGTTCATTTGAAAAATAAAACTCAATCACCCAAAAGTTACACTAGTCAATTTAAATAGTGTGTATTACGTGCAGTTCAGCAGAAGGAAAACAGGATGTAGACAGCAAATTTTGCAGTTTTTTTACACATATTCTCTTTGTCGATAACAAAACAGTGCAAAAACTGGATGGAAACTTGGTTATAATGACAGCCACGCGCTTTGCAACGTAATGACTCGGACCACTAGTGGGGGCCCCCTAGTGGCGGCGGGGCTCTAAGCAGCCGCTTAGTTCGCCTATAGGGAGGGCCGGTGTTGTGCCTTTTTTCGACCCCTGCCAAATTATCACCCCCTCTCGTTGAAAGCGCTACCTGATTGCCTAATCCTAACCCCACCCCTAATCCTAACCCCTCCCCCACACCTAACCCTAAACCTACCAATACTAGGGGGGGTAGTAATCTGGCGGGGGTCAGAATTCGGCACAACACCGGCACTGATAGAGAGTGAGCAACTGATATAAATATTGGTTGGACGTTTAGGGGGGTGTATTTGGGAGTATTTGGCCACTATTCGCGGAGAATTTAGTAACATCAATGATGCTAATAAGCTCAGGCCGGTCGCGTTCGCCTCGGCGCCCGCTCAATTTGTGATCCGCTATGTAAATCCTTTGGCCGGTCGACCGGGAAAAGTCCCGGTCGTCCTGATTGCCACTCTGCCCCTGTGTCAAAACATTATAACATTATGCTGTAGGCCTGTTTATTTCAGAATATAACAAAATGTGACTTATAGGCCTAGCCGCTGTGACTTGTCGGTTTAATTTTTCCTCTCAAAGACTTACAATTTATGTTAATGTGTTTTACCTTCTGCAAACGAAAATAGCCGCTTGATTCGGTTAAATATTCTTACTGTCAGTTAACAAATTTACAATAGAATTTAGCTTTGCTTCCCAGATAGTAACAGGGTCTGGGCCAAATCTGGCTTACATTCCACACTTGTCTTTTATTCACAGTCTTGACTGCAAATTTTTGTGATTTGTTTTTATTTTTGTATTTGTTATGTACTATAGATTCTGACAATATAAAAAAACAGGCTCCTGTATTCATGAAATCAATCACTATCTTTGTTCAAAAACGGCAGTAAATTAAAGTGCTGTTTTTGTGTCATATTTTAGTAGCTATACTGTATACAACAAATCTACAGCGCTTCCATTAGGCTATTTTTACGACGCTGTCAACACTGTAAACTCTGACAACATGCAATCAGTTGACGAACACCCATTCATATATAGAATATGTTATTCAATAATATGTATAAAATTATTTTATTTACAAATTTCGTGAACTGAACTTGTATGCCTGTATGACTGACAATTTAATAGATCACTGAGAGAGCATTGACTTGGTATGATGTTGGTTCAATAGAAAAATGAAATTTAAAAAAATAGCTTAGATGTATTGAGCGTCTAGGTTACGTAGGTAACCCTCGTTCCCTGAAGGAGGGAACGGAGACATTACATTGGGAACTCACTTGAGAGACCAATCATCTCTGAGCCTTATTCAAAAGGCCAATGAAAATTGGCGAGTGGCATTTCCATGCCGAGCCACTCCCCGTACATATGGGTATAAAGAGGGCGGCAAGAGCTCATTCAGGTTTTCGCTGAGGAGCCGGCGTCAGCGCGACGCCAGGGGCGTGGCAGGGGAATGTAACGTCTCCGTTCCTCGGTTCCGAGGAGTGTAAGTGCTGCTCAGGATGGGAACTCGGGGCTGGGGGGCAGCGCTGCTCTCCCGCGGCCAGCTCGACGTCGGGCCGCTAGTCTGGCATCGTGGGCCTCAGCAGGGGATGGAGCTATAGGTGTTTTAGAGGCCGCAGGGGGGCGCCCTCAGCGACGAGCAGGCGGAAGTTAGGCCCCGGAGGCAGGGTGATAGCTTCGTGGCAGGGGAAGATTGCGTCTGCTTCTGGACTGCCAAGAACTGCTGGGTACAGTTCTCGGCAGTGTCGCCGAATAGGCCGCTCTGGGAGATAGGAGTGTCAAGAAAGGTCAGAACCATCCTCGTGCAGTTGTTTTAGCGTCCCGGCTTGATACACTTGATGTGCAGCCATGGCATGCAGGGCAGCCTGTCCAGCGGCGTGGTACTCACACGCGCCGGACGGGGGATGTGGCGATCCCACCAGGCGGCGACGCCGCGCAGGCCTCTAATATGTATATGGGTCAATGACGTGGCATGTCAATTCTGGTGTCCAAAGCATATTCATAATATTAAAAATGTATACATTTTTATATGCATTTCATTAAATGACTCAACTTTCCCCTCTTTAATTACTCTTGTGAGAATTCATTATAAATAATTAATCTTTAAGGAACTATTGAGCTCAAAAGTCCCAAAACGTCATTCCGGGTAACTGTCCCGGCTTAAAATCTGAGTACAAAAATACAATAAAAATGTAAATAATAAAAATAAAAATATTTAAAATCTACTTGGGCATAATTGTATTGATGTTTTAAACGATACCTGCAAATATGGTTATAATACTGAGCTTAATTACATTTTAATGACAGAAAGACTTTTGTCCCCAAATTGTGATTTCTGTAATGTCATTCCTGGATAACAGACACCAATGACCATTTTAGACCATAATGCATTGTGGTATGTCATGTGACATAATATTGTATCAAAAAGAAGACCCTGAAGGAGCACCAGAACAAGTGCAAAGGTGAGTAAGCGTCTCTTAAAATGTTGATATTTTGACCTTTTCGGTCACTGATGCACTTTGTAGCAATATCATGTGTCCTTTTGGATAACACTGACAAACTATTTATAATGTTTTTATATGAAAAAACTATCTATTTGATCTAAAAGATTACCTTAAAGCGATGATGGCTAAGTTGTAGTTTTCCATAGGTGGTTAAATTAGTGCCTGATTATAAAGAAAAATATTTGTTTTGTCATTCCTGGATAACAACATGTCATTCTTGGATAACAAAAAAACTCTGTTAGCCAGGACATGTCATCCGTTATCCTGAATGACATAGGCATAACAATCTAGTTTTTAATTAACATTTGTAAACTTTTAGGTATAGTTATTAAAGTTATATTATTAACATTAACATTATTTACATAATTGTATGTTTTTTGCCGTATTTTTGCTGTCATTCGTCTTGATTTCATATGATTCACATTTAATTATCATTGAATTGAACTTTTGTAATGTTAATGGTCAAATCATGAATAATGTAATCATTATTATTAATATATCCACATTTGGTAATACTTTATAATAACTACACGTTATTAATCATTATTTAAGCATCATTAAACAGTTAATTCATTAATAAATTTACGATTTAAAATGCAGCTATAAATTCTTAAAGGGATAGTTCACCCAAAAATGAAAATTTGATGTTTATCTGCTTACCCCCAATGCATCCAAGATGTAGGTTACTTTGTTTCCTCAGAATAACACAAACGAAGATTTTTAATGAAATCCGGTGCAGTCTGCCAGCCTTATCATGGATGTGGATGGGCACCAAACCTAAACAAAAACATGCACAGACAAATCCAAATTACACCCTGCGGCTTGTGATGACGCATTGATGTCTTAAGACATGAAACGATCGTTTTTTGCGAGAAACTGAACAGTATTTATATCATTTTTTACCTTTGATACACAGCCAGGTCCATTTGTCATGAGCACAAGTTTGACATCAGTCACGTCACATGAGCACGCGCTCTAGCGTAGAATACGCAAACGTCGTAAGGGGACATCAGTGAAAAGTCCCGGATGAGTTTGCGCAAGCAAACGTAATCTTTTAGCTTTAAATCAGTTTGAACAATCGGGATAAGCGCAATAATTACCATTTTGAATAGCCGCTATACCCACAGTCTGTGTGCACTGTGTAAAAAATGAGTGTCGTATACATGCGAAAGATCACTTCCGGCGTTTGCGTATTCTACAAAGAGCGCGTGCTCATGTGACGTGACTGATGCCAAACTCGTGCACAGGACAGATGGATGTTGCTGTGTATCAAAGGTAAAAAATGATATAAATACTGTTCAGTTTCTCACAAAAAACGATAATTTCGTGTCTTAGGACATCGATGTATCGTCACGAGCCGCAGGGTGTAATTTGGATTTGTCTGTGCATGTTTTTTGTTTACTTTTAAAGGTCTGGTGCCCATCCACGTCTATGATAAGGCTGGCAGACTGCACCGTTTTCGTTAAAAATCTTCGTTTGTGTTTTTCTGAAGAAACAAAGTCACCTATATCTTGGATGACCTGGGGGTAAGCAGATAAACATCAAATTTTCCTTTTTGGGTGAACTATCCCTTTAATGCTTGATTTATAAGCCTACCTACAAGTATGAAATTAAAGTATGGAAATACAATTATTAAACACATTATAGATATGCTTTTAAATCAAGAATAAAGCATTTATAGCTGTATTTATAAACTGCTTATTAATGTCTTTTAATGCTTTATAAATGATGAATTAACTGTTTACTAATGTTTAACTAATGATTAATAGCGTGCCGTTATTATAAAGTGTTACCCATTTTAAAACTTTTGTATAGCTTCTGGTGTTTTAAGGTCAATTCTGTTCTTCCAGATGCCTCTGTCTAATAAAGAGAGGCAGAGACGGTTCAGAGCCAGAATAAACACAGATGCAGAAGCTAGGGCTGAGTATCTTGGAAAAAAGAGAGCAAGGTATTAGGGTGATGATTCAGTGGAACAATAATGTGTCAGTAACAAGCAAACTTGAAATATTAATCAAAATAGGTTCACACTCATTTGTAATAAGCCTAAATGTTTTAGCGGTGTAATGTGTTATTACACATCATACACTATACCCCTGGCCATTGTTTATGAAGCATTATAATTTTACAGATTTACTGTAATATTTAGAAAATACGATTGTAATGAAATTGGTGTGATTACAACCTGCATCTAATACTCATTATTATTATTATTATTATTATTATTGTGTGTAGCTACTACAAATCAAGACCAGTTCCCAAAAAGCCTGTTGTACTTTTTTTAAATCATTAAAAACTGAGTTTTGCAACTGTCAAGTGTATCTTACTTAGTTTCAAATTTGAGTGTTGGAAAGAAAAATTATACTGATGATGGTTCTTATGGTAATCCTGAAAAATATTGCAGAATGTCATTCCGTCTAACAGTATGTCATTCTGGCTAACAATGACACGGGCAATTCATTTAACCCATATTTCTGTGTTAGATAACACAATTCAGCTTTTTGTTGAGTTAATGATAAAACAAGTCTTATTTACTTTATTGGAAAACATTTTTAAACATTTTCCAGTTTTTTTCTTTATTTGGTTCTGAATTTTGAATTAGCAGCAGCCCAAAATGAGCCTGTGCCTATATGAAATCCCAAATTGATTATATTAATTGTGATTAAAATGTAGTTTTCTGAGCACTAATTGTTTGTTGAGCTCCAAATATGGAGATAAGTACATTTGTATATGCCAACAATGATAGAAATGTAATTAATTTTAAAATTTATTACGTTACCCAGGAATGACATTTTCATGAGGAAAAAGATCTGATTCATCAAAAAAAATGGTTAATTACATTCTTGAAATGTGTAAATATCATTGCATTACATACACAACACTGTAATAAGTATAGAAAGTACTAACATTTAAATTTTTTGCCTGTTTTATTTTTTTCCACATTTGAAATCCTTATCCGTCATTCACCCATATGCACTTATGCCTGCGCGGCGTCGCCGCCTGGTGGGATCGCCGCATCCCCCGTCCGGCGCGTGTGAGTACCACGCCGCTGGACAGGCTGCCCTGCATGCCATGGCTGCACATCAAGTGTATCAAGCCGGGACGCTAAAACAACTGCACGAGGATGGTTCTGACCAAGAGGTAATGCAGGAACTCCGTGCTGCCCTTCCCCCTCCTGGCGATGAAGGTCGCGGCGCGGTCCCTTGGTCAGGTCAGGACTGTTTTCTTCATCCCGCTCCCGCCCGCCGAATTTCTGACCATTACCGCCCACTCCCGCTACGTGTGTGTTACACTCCCGCCCGCTCCCGCAATATGTATGTCCACTCCCGCCTGCTCCCGCTACGTGTGTGTTACACTACCGCCCACTCCCGCAATATGTATGTCCACTCCCGCCCGCACCCGCAAAACTCTGAGAATTTATTCCCGCACGATGATAGAGATGCATTGATTTTGTGTCTTCTCCCGTCCCGCAGAAAAAAAAAAAAAAACGTAGGCTATTGGTATTGCTATTATTAAAGAGATTCATGTTTGTTTCTTTCCCTGGCCTGCATGTATTCTGACGCACTGGTAGGGAAGATGAATAGTAGCCTGGGCTATCGGGGACATCTAAAACGCTTAGGCTACCGCGCGTTTCTTTAGACTTCATGTACTTTGATTTGGGCTATTGAAGTATTCCGTAGGCTTGATTGGTCCTGGTGTAAATGTGCAGAAAGCATGTCTGAAAGCAGCTAGCCTATGAGATCACAGAACGGCAAAACACACAATACATTCAAATATAATTTCGTTTTTATCAAAAACGTTGCACCATCACACGGCACATAAAATAGACTGCTTTGCAAAAAAAAACAATGATAAACTACATGAAAACAGCAGTTTTGCAATTATTAACTAAAGCCAGATGTCACAGGTATTCTGTATTCATGTCGCTAGGCTACCTTCCGATCCCGCAGTTTTTTTTTTAGCCGCCCATTCCCGCCCGCAGCAAAGTTCAAACCGCCCGCTCCCGCGAGATTTGCGTTGGGTCCCAATCCCAATGCAGCCCTCTAATACATATACACACATATATATACATACACACTTTTAATGCCCCCCCCCCCCCTATATTTTTTTTGTTCTCTAATCAATCGAATAATTTCTCTTAACTCAAAGAGGTTTTTCTGGTGCTCCGAATTCTCCAACCGGCCGTCGTCTTCAGTCCCACTCAGTGTTTTTCTACGATGGCCTATTTTCTTTTGTTTCTTGGTCTGTTTGTCAAAGTCATTTTGAATCACTTGGATATGCAAATCATCAAAATCAATTCGTATTACATGGGGTTGAGTATCGTTGCTTTCTAACGAGATTTCTTCAGGAGATTGCATTCTTATAGGGTCATTTAAACTTAGACAATACATAGGCTATTATATTAACAATTTTGTTTCATGTAATTTATTTACTGTTATTTTGTGTATTATTATTTGTACTTATCAGTTTTTTTTAAAACACCTTAAAATTAAATTGCATATATATTTTTTTAAAGACATGTCTCTAATAGTTCGTTTTTTTAAGTGTTAATATTTAGAGGCAAATTAATAAGCCACAAATGCTGACAGGTAAGCATGTCAGGACAAATGGAGTCAATACGGGGGCTGGAGACAATGACAAAACTTAAGTCATGTGGAATAAAGGGAATACCTAGGTCAGAGAAATATGAAAGGGAAACATGGTGAATAACTGTGGAGAAATACTGAAACATGATGCCACAACCGGAGGGAGAGAAGGAGACACTCTACTGGAGCACAGTCACGGACTACTCCGTCCTAGTCCGGGCTGTGGGGCATGGAGGTCCCAGAATTCACACAGAGGGAACTAAGGGAACACAGAGCCAGAAAAATTAACTTAATCCCGAAAAAAAACTTTCCACTGCATTGTTAAGAAGGCTTCAGGGCGTCCAAGAAAGTCCAGCAAGTGCCAGGAAAGAGGATTCAGCTGCGGGATCGGACTGCCACCAGTGCAGAGCTTGCTCAGGAATGGCAGCAGGCAGGTGTGAGCGCATCTGCACACACAGTGAGGCCAAGACTTTTGGAAGATGGCCTGGTGTCAAGAAGGGCAGCAAAGAAGCCACTTCTCTCCAAAAAAAAAACATCAGGGACAGATTGATCTTCTGCAAAAAGTATGGCGAATGGACTGCTGAGGACTGGGGCAAAGTCATATTCTCAGATGAAGCCTCTTTCCGATTGTTTGGGGCATCTGGAAAAAGGCTTGTCCGGAGAAGAAAAGGTGAGCGCTACCATCAGTCCTGTGTCATGCCAACAGTAAAGCATCCTGAGACCATTCATATGTGGGGTTGCTTCTCATCCAAGGGAGTGGGCTCACTCACAATTTTGCCCAAAAACACAGCAATGAATAAAGAATGGAACCAAAACACCCTCCAACAGCAACTTCTTCCAACAATCCAACAACAGTTTGTTGAAGAACAACGCATTTTCCAGCACGATGGAGCACCGTGCCATAAGGCAAAAGTGATAACTAAGTGGCTCAGGGACCAAAACGTTGACATTTTGGGTCCATGGCCTGGAAACTCCCCAGATCTTACTTGTGGTCAACTTGTGGTCAATCCTCAAGAGGCAGGTGGACAAACAAAAACCCACTAATTCTGACAAACTCCAAGAAGTGATTATGAAAGAATGGGTTGCTATCAGTCAGGATTTGGCCCAGAAGTTGATTGAGAGCATGCCCAGTCGAATTGCAGAGGTCCTGAAAAAGAAGGACCAACACTGCAAATACTGACTCTCTGCATAAATGTCATGTAATTGTCGATAAAAGCCTTTGAAACGTATAAAGTGCTTGTAATTATATTTCAGTACATCACAGAAACAATTGAAACAAAGATCTAAAAACAGTTGAGCAGCAAACTTTGTGAAAACTAATATTTGTGTCATTCTCAAAACTTTTGGCCACGACTGTACATTTGCTGTGCACCAGCCCATAGGAGGAGACAACACTCTGGGTTGAGTGAGCTCGAACTCATGGGGCACGGCTCACCTTGGGACTTGGGTACGCCAAGGTGATGGCATCTACCACCCAATGGGCCAACCTCTGTTTGGAGACAGCATTCCCCTTTCTGCTGTCCTCCAAATCAGACAAAGAGCTGCTTGGAGCATCTGAAGCTCCGGGTGCGGTCTGCGTAAATACGCAGGGTGCGAATGGGACACCGCTAAGGCTGGGTCTGCCTCCTCCGGGGGCAGAGCTTGCAGGTTCACTACCTGATCCCAAAAGGGAGTGGTGGGAACCTTGGGCACATAACCAGGCCTGGGTCTCAAGGTCACGTGAGAATCAGCCGGGCTGAATTCGAGGCACGTCTCGTTGCCTGAGAATGTTTGCAGGTCCCAATCCCTCTTGATGGAAGCCAGCGCGGTCAGGAGCGAGGTCTTAGGCCTCAGGTATTTCAGCTCGACTGAACCAAGCGGCTCGAAGGGAGCTCTCCACAGACCTAGGAAGAGAGATTCCAAGAAGAGATGAGGTGCTGTCTAGGAGTGTTTATCCTCCTCGCACCTTTCAGGAACCTGGTGATCAGGTGATGCATTAAACTAAAATAATAAAATGTAGTTAAGATTGAATAAGCCACATTCAAAGTCTGATTTATGTACTTGGAATGCTTGAGAGCAATAGAACAACTCTTTTCAACTTTGCAACTGTGTTGCAAAAATGCATCTCCTAATGAGAAAGTTCAGTTAAACTTTTTCATAGAAAAAAATTGCCATTTTTCAAATCATCATACAAGAGGAACATTCGGTGATAAGATTGTTTGTCTAAACTTTCTGCAAGATAAGGAGGAAGTTTGTAATCGCAATATTTCTAAGTCATTTGTTAAAGAGAAATACAGTAGAAATCATTCATAGCAATCAATTCTTTCAGAAATGTCATTATCCTTTTTAGCTATATTTTCTTGTTTTCTTATTATTCAAACCATTTCTCTTAACTTAAAGAGGTTTTTCTGGTGCTCAGTTTTTTTTTAAAACACCTTAAAATTAAATTGCACATGTCTTTATTCAAAGACATGTCTCTAATAGTTAAGTTTATTAAGTATTAATATTCAGAGGGAAATTGATGAGGCACAAATGCTGACAGGCAAGCGTGTCAGGACAAATGGACCCAATACAGGGGCTGGAGACAATGACAGTTTTATAAACTATTTTGTTTCATTTAATTTAATGTCATTTTGTGTATTATTATTTGTAGAATCAGTTCATGATTTTTTTTGCGAAACACCTCAAAATTAAAATGCAGATATTTTTTAATATATGCAATTTTTATATGCCGTCCGAAGAGGCTACAGCGCCTCGGTGTAGCAGTTCTAACAGCATGGCAAAAGTTCGAGCAAAGTATGTTATCTGTTTATTTCGAGTCCTAGCCTCAAAGGGGACAAGAAAGCAGTGGAAAGTTACTGTATTTTATATAAACGTGATTTCTTTCCCAGCTGTCTACCTTCACAGACATAACTGACTGTTTTTGTAACTCCTGTGTGGTTTTAACATAAATTTGTGTGTATTTGACAGTTTAAGCGCAATAAGACATGGAAGAGAATTTGGAAGAGTACTTAGTTTAGTACTTGCATGCAAGAAAAATTGTTAAAATAGAAATTAAGCTAGATTTGTTTTTCTACATTTAGAGGTTAATTTAGAGGACCTTTATAGGTTAATTAGTTAGCCTGCTGTCAATAGACTTGGTCAAATCAGTGATCATGTTACTGAAAATTCAAAATGTATGATTTAATCCAATGATTTCAGCCTATTGACACACACAGAGATCAGCCACAGTGTTTGTTTTCAACATGCATTTATTTCAGAGGATCATGAGAGAATTTTCATCATGAACTGTAAGAGAATATTGAATCTTGGAATCAAATTTTGTATTGGGCACAGACCTTGTACGCCCAACGCCGATCTCTGAAAAAAAGTACAACACATTAGTGAACAACAGAGCTCACAATCTTGCTCAACTAGCTTCATTAGAAATAACATAAATACCCACTCTTCCCGATTTTGATGGTAGCTATGAACGCCCACCAGAACGTTCCGGGAAGGCACAATCCAGTGGAAGTACTGGTCAAAGTTGTTCACATATGTGGTCCAATGACAGCTTGCAGAAACGCATGAACTTTTACAGCAGTAAAATTTCCAGCTGTGTGAAAACATGGTATTAGCATCAGTTCAAGTGAGCTCAAGAGAGTCAAAGTTTACAGATGAGAATCAGTCGATCAGAGCTCACCGTCTGTCCTCATGGGGGTTGCTGTGGAAGCTGCTCATTCCTGCGATCATATGTTGTGCTGGACACTCAAAGAGGATCACTTGGTCGAAGTCATTGATGTAACCTGTCCAGTAACATTGTGCACTCTGGCCATAGGTGGCTTGACAGCTAAAGTCCCAACGACGGTCCTCAAATTTATTGTGGTGTTCGCTTTTTTAACATAAGTTGGAATGGAGAAAGAAAATGCAAAATTGAATATTACAATTGCATTGATATTTGCATTTAAATTTTAAAGGGTATGGTGCTTTCTAACAATCTGTTATGTTCATCCATGGAAAAGCAAATCCTAACATACACAGATATCCAAAGTCTTTCTGGGAGAGTCTCCCACATATTGACAGTGGCTCAATCCCAGAAATCGAGCAAGGTGGGAGGAAAGCGCTGCATTTTTGGTGTTTCAACCAGAAGCTGTCAACGGTGATGCATTTAGTTTCCACTTGGTATATATGTGTTTTAAATGTTTCCCTGGGATTTCACCACGCTATCACTTTTGCAGTAATTTGCACAAGTACAGAATGAACCAAACTGGGTAACACAGCAAAAAGGAACGGGTAAAAAAGAAAGAAATTAAGTGTTTTAAGGAAAACATTGCTGGATTTTTCTCCATATAGTGGACTTCAATCATGTTCAACGGATTGAAGGTTAAAAATGCAGTTTTAATGCAGCTTCAAAGGGCCCAACACAATCCCAGCTGAAAAATAAGAGTCTTATCTAGCGAAACTATTGGCTATTTTCTAAAAAATATTACAAATTATATACATTTTAAGCCAAAAACCTCCCATTTAATTTTTTCTTCAACTTTAAAATCGGCCTACATCATTTAAAACAGGATTCCTACACATCTTCCATTTCAAAATTTCATACTTTTCCAGACTTGAATTTTCAAACCTCAGACCATATTTACCATAAATGGTTCATAAAGCATTATTTTCAGCTTTATGTTTGGTATAGTACAGTCATCTGCAAATATTTTAATTGTTTTCATTGATTTTCTCTAAGTGTTAAAATACAGAGCTCCTACAAAATAATAAGTAGTAAAAATGCAGACTTTCACATGCACACAAGAAACTTTGTCTTCGAGAAACTATTCACATGCGCATGGGAATTTTTTGCA
This sequence comes from Garra rufa, assembly GCF_049309525.1. Lineage (NCBI taxonomy): Eukaryota > Metazoa > Chordata > Actinopteri > Cypriniformes > Cyprinidae > Garra > Garra rufa. The sequence continues at coordinate 44,456,915 of NC_133371.1, read as the reverse complement.
TGCTTCTGCATTACAATTTTTCATTTTATATACCCTATTTCCTTTGTGCATCAATGCTACCTTAATATGAATAAAGCAAGAGCATGGATGCACATGAATTAACAGAGATATAATTGCTCAAACTTTGCCTTTTCTTATGGTAGTACTTCTAATATCAAGGCATAATGGTTAATTTAACACATCCTTTGTGCACTCTTCAAAATAAAGGTGCTTTATAAGGTTTTTCACAGCGATGCCATAGAAAAACCATTTTTGGTTCCACAAAGAACCATTCAGTCAAAGGTTCTTGAAAGAACCATCTATTTCTTACCTTTTTATAATCTGAAGAACCTTCTTTCACCACAAAAAAACCTTTTGTGAAACAGAAAGGTTCTTCAGATGTCAAAGGTTCTTTATGGACCCATTTAGACAAAAAAGGTTCTTCTATGGCATCGTGAAGCACCTTTATTTTTAAGACTACGCTGGCAGAAAAACCATGGCACACAAAATAGGCTAATGGCATAAAATTTTCCAAGGTCAAGGGTCTACAAAAAAGACTGATACTGTGTTTAAAAAAGTGTCTAAAATGTGGCTTTCATTAGGGCACTATGTCATATTTCAAGGCCTTAGGTCACTTTATGCATAGTCTGTGGCAGCCAAGAACCCACACTGAGAAATGAGCTGATGGCTCAATAGGTGGATCCATGTGCGTTGCCCTATATTCTAAGTTTAATGGTTTCTTGTGTGCAGAAAAAAGTCTGTTTTTTTTTTCAAAGGTCCTTGAGGCTATGTGATACAGTGCTAAGAATATAGTGAAAAGAAACCAAAAATGCTTATAACCTGCTTTTTTCATAATGAAAAAGTGCACCTTGAATTCATTTAGTCATATTGGACAATCACTAAACAGCTACCATGAAAACTCCCGTCTTGTACAATAAATTTATTTTCATTAAATTCGTCATTTTCTATTATAAAAAATGAAATATGGACAAAAGTCTGGAAACACATACTCCGCTTTCTTTTTTCCATACGTTTCCAAAGCTCGTAGGAATCCTGTTACAAAGTGAACGTGCCAAAAAGGTCAAAAGCCCTTTAAAAAAAAAAAGGTAAAACAGCGATGTAGGACGATTTTGAAGCTGGAGAAGAAAATGAGACGGGTTTTTGAGCATCACAAAGCTAGACAAGATGAGCATTTGTGGTTAAAATGTGTATAAATATTATTATTTACTTATTATTACTGATCTTTTTACTAGATAAGACCCTTATTTCTCAGGTGGGATCATTTAGAGCCCTCTGAAGCTACCATCAATCCGTTAAGCACCATTGAAGTCCACTATCCTGGAATGTTTACCTCTCTTGCAACTGAAGAAAGAAAGACATGCATATCTTGAAAGACATGGGGGTGAGTAAATTATCAAGAAATTTTAATTCTGGAAGTGGAGTTATCCTAAAAGTTAATTTAACGTGAATCAGGTGGAACTTGCATACAACTTCATATTTTATCATATGTTTATAACATTAATAAGTGGTACTCACCTCGTTATGGAGGATATGGACTGGCCTGCAGGACAGTTAAAATTTAGAGCCCCATCATAGGTGTTCTTCCAGGCTGTGTAGAGATAGATATCAAACTCAGTTAAGAATATGTTCAAATTTCAAATAACACAAAAAGATTATGCTACTAAAGTCACTCACCTCGTCCACGGGCCAACAGTCCAGTCAGTAGCAGAAGCAGAGCAATAGTCTTCATAGTAATCAGGTTTGCAAACCCAAATTGTGTTGTTTATTGTCCTGAGTGTGTTCTTTTAAATGCTTTATCACATGACTGAATCCAGCAGCGGCCAATCACGAGTCTGAGTCAAAACATAAAAATTTTATAGACCAGTGAAATCTAAATATTTATCTTGGGCTATTATATGAGCCTATTTAATGTAATTCAATGTTATCAGTTTGTAATTTATTTGAAAACACCTCAAAATTAAATTGCATATTCCTTTTTAAATAGTTTTTTAAATCCCAATATTAGGAGGCAAATGATATTTGCCAAATACTAAATTGTTAAATTATATATAATTGATTTGAAGCTTATTCTTTCACATTGAATACTGACGTGTAATTGTCTCACCTTCTGAATTTGCATCTCGGTGTGTTGACTTTATACATTATGTGCTGATATTACATTATAAATTGCTGCAGTGTTCATAATATAATACATTTCAATATGTTAAAAAAAAAATGTAATACACTATGAACTCAAGATTTTATGATGTATTGAGAAAATTATTACTTTATGTAATGAGGATTAAGAAAGTCAAAATTGTCAGATATAAACTCATATTTGCAAAAAATATCAGACTTGTGAGCTGACTTTTTTGCACTCAGAATTGTACTTTATAACTCGCAAATGCCTGCTTGTTTCTCACAATTCTGACGTTGCAGTTGTGACTTTAATTCTCAATTCTGATGGGAAAAAAAGTCAGAATTGTGAGATAAAAAGTTGCAATTACTTTATTCTGTGATTGAAACAAGCTTCCATATAAAGGTGTCCACATAAAAGAAAAAAAAAAACACATGGGGAACCACCCTCGAAACCACGATCATAAAGCCCAAGCCCATTATCATAAAACAATTATCTTAGACATTAACAAGCAGGTAACATATTGCAGATTTACATATTACAAATGTCAGACTAAATGAAGAGTGTTATTTGTTGTTGTTCATATTTTATTTTGCATAGCAAACCAAGTAATTCAGATTTGCCTCTATTTTACAAAAAATAAAAAATAAATTGTTATAATATATTGAGAGCAGCACTCAAGTGTTTACTGTCATTCTCTAGTTATGACTGACATTGACAGATGGGTAATATATGAATATCCTGTACAAATATGTATGAATAAATATATATATATTTGCTCTGTAAAACCTTATCTTTGGACTCATCATGATTCTACAGAGCAATGTTTAACCAACCCTGTTCCCTGGAAGAACCACAACAGTACACATTTACAATATTTTCCTTATCAAACACCCTTAATCCTCAGCAACAGTCTTGATCTAACCCATGAAAAGTCTGTAAGTTGATTTGGTGAAATTAAATAATGTTTTTCACTTAAAAAGTAAAATGTTAACATATGACTTATGTGCCATTAACGATAGTGATGTCTGTGTATCTGAAAACATTATATGTGACCCACAAAACCATGGGTATATTTGTAGCAATAGCCAAAAATACATTGTATGGGTCAAAATTATCGATTTTTTTCTTTTATGCCAAACATCATTAGGATATTAAGTAAAGATCAAGTTCTATGAAGACAGTTTGTAAATTCCCTACTGTAAATATATCAAAACTTAATTTTAGATTAGTAATATGCATAGCTAAGAACTTCATTTGGACAACTTTAAAGGCAATTTTCTCAATATTTAGATTTTTTTCAACCCTCAGATTTGAGATTTTCAAACAGTTGTATCTCGGCAAAATATTGTCCTATCATAACAAACCATACATCAATGCAAAGCTTATTTATAATAAATATAATACAAAAACAGAACTCATCTAAAAACTTTCTAGCAACAGTAGCCAGGGTCCTTAGGGGGCCTCAAGATAAAACATGCATTAACAAAATAAAACAACGTGATCTCATGAGAATTTGTATGTATTTTTGTAAAATGTGGTTCTACAAAACGTACATTTACTTAGGTTTTTACAGACACTAAATTGTACAATACTGACGTATTTACAGCATCTAAACATAGAATACTGAAGACGACACCTAAAATGCACATTATTTACATATGAACTTACAAATAAATCCTTAATATTGAAATTGTGGCATTAATATTTGATGTTGAATTGTATTCAGTTGTCATATCAATGACCTTATGTTTTCAGTTGCATTATTAAATTAGAATTACGCATTTACTTAATATGAAATTATATGATTGTTTAGAAGCAAATGTAATGTTAAGCAAGACACTCTAAACCCTTAAAATTAATAACATTTCTGCAGTCGTTTAACCATCACCTATGTAATATTTGCTTTGCCATGGGACACAAAAGGCGTTTTCTTCGACATGCTGTGACTTTTTATATTCACTTTAAAACGGGGAGGTTTAGGTTTGGTAGTAGGTTAAGGTTAAAAATCGAATTATAAAAACACATCAATACAATATATTGATGGTATAAAAGATCCGTAAATATGTGATGGATTTTTTCATTACAAATACATAGCAATTTTTATGTTTTATACGCTGAAATAATTTTAAAAAATGTGCAAAAATGTACATTTTGTGCTTGTAAACATTATGTACTAATACCTACAATACGTATAAACGATGAGACCAGGCTGACTAAAACATCAAAAAAGATTTTTTTTAGTATTTGTGTTTTTTCTAGTCTTTCTAGTCATGCTAAGCTCTAAAATATTTGGGGGAGTGAAGTGTGGCCTTCAAATACTGTTGTGGAATATAGTGAGGACTTGAAGTCAAAAATTATTAAGACACACTGGTATAAATCTAATTATTTATTGTTGTTATTTAGTTATTTAGTTTGTGATTGCTTTGAACCAGGAAGTGTTACATCTAGTCAAATTAATGATGGTTACAAATAAATCAGACAATGCAACAGTAATTTAGTAAAATGCCTACAGTTGTGTTCTTCACTGGTCTAGAAGCAAAATCCAAGTGTATTTTTTGTTGCATAGGACACCAAGTGAGTCAGATGTGCCACTATGGTCCCTCATATTACAAAAAATAAAAAATAAATGAAGCACTCAAGGGTTTATAGTCATTCTCTAGTTCTGACTGACAATGACAGATGGGCAATGTATGACTATCACTTTAAAAACATATTTGCACCGTAAACCCTTATCTTTGGACTCATCATGATTCTGTAGAGCAATGTTTAACTAACCCTGTTCCCTGGAAGAACCACAACAGTACACATTTACAATATTTTCAATATTGATAGATAGAATGATAGACAGAATGATAGATAGAACGATAGATAGAGAGCGATAGATAGAGAGCGATAGATAGATAGATGGACAGACAGACAGAACGATAGATAGATCTATTGTTCTATCATTCCATCTATCCATCCATCCACCTATCTATCTATCTATCTATCTATCTATCTATCTATCTATCTATCTATCTATCTATCTATCTATCTATCTATCTATCTATCTATCTATCTATCTATCTATCTACCGTTCCATCATTCTATCTGTCATTCTATTGTTTGTCTGATGTTCTATCTATCTATCTATCTATTTAGACAGACAGACAGACAGACAGATAGCAGTCAAATCTAGTTTAGAGAATGACCAGACCCACAGCAGACAGGAGTGTGACAGTGACAGTGAGTCATCAGATCAATCAGACAGCTGTACAGAATAAAACCACACAAACATGACCCATACAGCACTGTTTAACACCCACACTGGCACAACCAACCAAACAGAGAGAGACATATATGCTCATATCCACAAACACCCCACCCGATGTGCAGCTGACTGCATTAAAACCTCACACGCTCATTAAAAAACAACATTTCCGAAATGAACTCATGGACTGCGTTCACAAAGTGTACTACAGTGCAATATATATAATATAGTGTGAAATTTATTATGCACCAATAACCATTTCAGACATTAGAATGCTTCTTTTTTGTCAGATCAAATGTTTAATGCAAGATCATTTAATAGCAGATTATAGGTATTTCATGGATTAGCATACTAATATAAGAGTTCTATTATTATATTGCATACTGTATATATTGCAAATATTGTCCAATTCCAGATATAGTTGCAATTTTTGAGCACTAAAAGTGAATTCATTTGATTAAAAGGCATTTATTTTAATGCCTAAACTGTGTTATTCCATTGTAAACATGCTTAAGGCCTTGCATACTAAATATTTCCACAATATGTATACTGCATACTTCAAACCTGAGCGTCTGCCTTTAAAAATAGGGAACCACCAGTTGAGGAAACCCAAAGAGAGAACACTAATCTTTTTTTACATGACCCAGTTTATGAAAACAGTGAGAGCGGCGGAGACAGAACTGGGTCTGGACACTAATTATTTGATCAGTTCTGAGCATGGAAAAATAAGAGAAGGAGAATGATTCAGATCAGTCCTGTTCTTACCGCCCATTTCAATTTGCCTCGCACAATAGCAGCATTAGCGATGCTGAAAACCAACATGAATTATGCAAATAGCGAGCAGAATATTCCAAAACAGAGGCTTTCCGTTGGCCAGAGCTGGACAAATATTCATTTGGCTCATGAAAAGTGGCTGTTTCAACAGTTAGTCATTTGAATGAAGTAAATATTGGCAGGAAGGAAGATAATTTTTCTACCAAACCTGAAAGATAATCATTAAAACTTGGATTTTGCTGTTCATACATCAGCGTGCACTTGCCGCCTTCTATTTACACACACGCACACACTTTTCAATTATGATAGAGACTAATATGGTTTTTAAATTGATGATATTTTAATGATAGTAATTTAATGATATTTTAATACACACTATCATCTAGCTCTAACACTCACATAAACCTTTCCGCATTTTCACGAAGACATTATTTATATGTTTATTAAGTTGTTTTCTCATGGGAACCGTTGACTGCTCAACACAGTGTAGCTCATTTCAGGTTTTACTATCCTTGTGGGAATATTTGGTCACATATGATGTAAAATAAGGCAAAACCTGAACAGGACACACAGATTTACTTTTAATATTTAATGAATACCATAGACTACTACTGTTTT
>NC_133371.1:44367095-44449654 GCF_049309525.1 Garra rufa | reverse complement strand
GCCATAAAATCAGCGCTGGCCACTTCAAATAGATTTTCAAAAAGGCTTTGCCTTCGTTAAATAAACATGAGCACTGCACTTTTTTAAATTAATGTGAACGCTGCACGTTTAAAGTCAAAACGCAGCACTGATGTCTTTATATGAATGTATCTGAAGGGAACCGACTGTCCTCAGAAACGTGTCGTTGGCATTTTCCTTTCATGCTGATAAAACAGCGTTAATGCTGATTTGTGTTCAGCCGTTACCAGGGAAACCGTAATATTTCAGCGCTCCTAAAGCGCCCCCTCGTGACAGAATGCATCTGCACTTCCAAGTTTTCAACTGTTATTGGTCAGATTATTGCAAATCTCGACCAATGTTTTTTTATGCAGCAAACACCGAGTTTTAACTGTGAAATAAGTTAATGTGCTTTCTAAAAATCTAAACAATTAGGACAGTTATATTTGTGTTTTAAATAAATATAATACATTATATTCTTGATTTATTCATTTTAAATGTTATAAAGACTGAAATTCCATTGTATACGATTTTTTGCTTTTGTGAAAACCTGTATTTGAACTGTAAATCATGTAATTTTATGGCTTTATGTTACCGTACATCGTCCAACCCCACTCATACTGTTCATTTTACTTGTGCCGTTCTTAAAAATGGTCATAAATTGCCTTAAATTGATATTTAAGAATTCTGCAGATACAGTGTAAATAGTGAGAATTTTTTGATTGACATTTAGACTCCTATCTAACTTTCTTAAAAAAAAAAAAAAAAAAAAAAAAAGCTAGTTAAAATAATTTCCAGGCTCCCAAAATAATTTTTATTATGATTTCTTGCCCCCTTTTCTGTTCTGGCCAAAGCAATGGGTTTTTGATGTTGCTCACTCTTTATTTATTTTATCTTATAATTTGTTTCTTTATTTAAAAACTGCAGTTTGTTTGTTTCAATTTATAGGAATAATCAGCCTGTTCTAGTTTAAATGGAAATATATTATTGTTAATAAGCTGAGTCTGAGAGTTTTATTAATTTGATAGTTTATTTCACATTTCTTGTTTGTAAAGGCTAAATACAAATAAAAAGTGAACCTTATTTATTTATTTATTTATTTGTATTGTTTTTATTAAACATTTTTATTATATCGTATCGACCGAAATTTAGAAATATATCGTAAAATAATTTTTTGCCATATCGTCCAGCCCTACATGGAGGTGAGTAAATTATCTGGAGTACCCCTTTGAACTGATATTCGTGGGTACTACCATCTGCCAAAAATCTGTTTTTGCAGGTGGAATCTCCATTCAACTTGAATGAGCAGTTCACATTAATAAGCGCTACTCACCTCGTTATGGAGGATATGGACTGGCCTGAAGGACAGACAAAAATTAGAGACCCATCATAGTCGTTCTTCCAGCCTGTGAAGAGATAGATATCAAACCGAATATATTCAAATATCAAATAACACAAAAAGATTATGCTACTAAAGTCACTCACCTTGTCCAGGGGCCAACAGTCCAGTCAGCAGCAGAAGCAGAGCAACAGTCTTCATAGTAATCAGGCTTGCAAACATAATTTGTGGTGTTCGTGGAGTGCGTTCTTTTAAATGCTTTATCACATGACTGAATCCAGCAGCGGCCAATCACGAGTCTGAGGCAAAACATAAAACCTTTTTAGACCAGTGAAATCTAAATATTTATCTTGTGAATTTTATTTTTTATTTTTTATTTTTTTTATGTAATTCAGTGTTATCAGTTAGTGATTTATTTGAAAACACCTCAAAATTAAATTGCATATAGACGGTTTCATCGTGCGCACGCGCCTGGAGAGACGCCGGAGTATGTGTGAAACAGGTGTTATCTCTAAATTACGGGGAAAGCAGCATAACAAACCGTAGTTGAGCCCTGGGCGTCAATAATGACTGATTGCAGAACAGCAGAACCATACGTCACAGCAGTCACACGGCAGCAGCGCCGCGGCAGCAGGCTCAGACGGTAGTGGGCGGAGTCTCCTGCTGCAGCCCAATCAGGTCCCACAAAATATCCGTCCTAAATAGTATTCGAAAATAGAATTGGTATGTCCTAAAAAGTATTCCAAAGATTTCCGGACGGTCTACTACAATTTACCTTTAGAATTCGAAGTACGGATTAATGCGCACTCTAACGGCTATTATATTGCCCACAACACATTGCGTGTTGAACGAGGATTTGATTAGAACTACAAATACGCATAAAAAGTGTAAAAAACTACAAACATGGCGTATATGCGCGACCAACGGATGGGTAGAAAAATGGGGTTTAAGTTATAAATAATCAGTGTGTAACCTTATAAAAAAAGATTTATTTAATGTTATTCGCGTTATATTTCATGTGCAGCAACATAATGAACTTTTATAATGGCAGAAACAAATGATGAGAGTCTGCTGGCCAAAGAGCCCTTCATGTTTCACTTTGAATTTAAGGATGATATGGACATTTCCTTAATGAGTGTGTGAACAAATCATGCCTCTGGATTAATTGCATGTTTAAAGAGTTTTGATTTATTTTAGGTTTAAACTAATTTAGTTAGGTGAGTAATGTATGGTTATTATTGTTGTTAAATGTGTGCCTTCTGTGCTATATGTTTTGTTTGATTTTGTAATATTTTTTTTGGAAAATCCAGTTTATGATGGGTATAGTGTATAGTACATGGTATTATGTACAATGAAAAATTGGTTAATACTGAAATGATTAGGTAAAAAATATAGTTTAACTAAATAAAAACATTCTATTGCTCAAGTTTTTTTTTTTTTTTTTTTTTTGAGCTTTGTACTCAGTTTATACTGTTTAAAAACATATAGAAAAATATAAGTTGATCATTATTTTCACCCACTTTCGATCTCAGATGGAGACTCCGCCCACTACCGTCTGAGCCTGCTGCCGTGGCGCTGCTGCCGTGTGACTGCTGTGACGTATGGTTCTGCTGTTCTGCAATCGGCCCTATCTCGTTTTATCCATTAGTTTTATCATGTTGCAGTCTATTAGCCAACATTCCGCATAAGATGGGCTTAGATTTGGAAATACATTACATCTACATTTCAGTGGTAACCGATAAGGTGATGATCATCATCTTTCTTTATTATGGTTAGCACTACTTCAACTAAAGCGGCGTCTCTTTGGAGCTGTCATTTTCTTAAATGAGCCGTGGCAATGTTTCAAATGAGCTTCTAACCTAGACAAACGCCTTTATTTTCAAAGCGATCACCTTGTACCCAAACCTTTTGAAACTAAGGAGCCATTTGTCCTACGATTACATACAAGCTCTTCGGCGCCGCGTTTGCGGGACTCATGTTTCGCGCTGAAGGGGATTTTAAAAAAGTGACGTGAGTGGCAGTGTGTGTGTGTGTGTGTGTGTGTGTGTGTGTGTGTGTGTGTGTGTGTGTGTGCGTGTGCGCGGGAGGCAGAGCGGGCAGAGAGATGCGACAGAGTTGCGAAATTGCAGGCGCGGCTCGAAATGGCTGTTATTTCAAATAGCGTACCATATTTTAAATTAATCGGTTAACCGGTTTCAACCGGCTAATGAGGCTCGGTGGTCGGTCAAGAAATTTTTTAGTTTTCGCCATCCCTACTGAAAATTAAAAAGAATGTGTTGAGAAAATGTTGCGTCCCTTAGCCGGTTTAGTTCCCTGTTAGCCCCAAGCTCCACCCACCCAATCTCAAGCCAATCAGGACTGTCTCACAGGCCTTGGCTGCACTTTTCTGTGCCCACAGCTGTTTTTTTGTTGCATGTGGCTGTACTGAGCAGAGGACTTGTTTCTTCATTTTGATCAGATTGAATTAGCCACAGTCAAAGCCTGATTTATATATTTAGTATGCTTGGGATACTTCAATGTTCACTGGATTGTTTCTAATTTGGCTTCATTTAGAACTACTTTTGTTAACAGAGCAAAAAAAACATGACGTAACTGCCAAAACTGTAAGTCGTTCAATATTATCTTGTGTACCTTTTATGTAATATTACATTTATAATGTGAGCAACATCTCATTTGGAATTAAAGAACATTTCCACAAAATAATAAACTGTAATAAATGATCTGTGGGCCATTTTGAGCTGAAACTTTACAGGCACATTCACTACATATTGTAAAAGGAGCATAATAGGTCTCCTTTAAATCACAGGTGGTTTAAGACAGAATTTAAATTGTAAGGGAATACCATTTTTTTTTTAAACATACATGATCAAGCAAAGTAAAAATGTTAAATAAACATAGAAATGAGGCTTTGTTTATGTAGTATTTAAGCCTACTTGACCACAATGTTTTTTACAACCCCAATGTGCTGGAATGAATTATAGTATTGTGTGTAAAAAAAAATAAATAAAAAAAAGCCAGTGTCTGGATTTGGCACATTTAGAGGTTAATTAGTTGGTCAATTCAAAGATCATGTCACTGAAAATGTAAAATACATGACTTATTCCAATGATTTCAGCCTATCGACTCACACAGAGATTAGCGGCAGTGTTGGTTTTCAACATTTCAGAGAATATTCATCATGAACTGTAAAATACTGAATCTGGGAATCAACGGTTGTACAGGACACAGGACTTGTACGCCCATCGCCGATCTCTGAAAGTACAACACATTAGTGACTAACAGAGCTCACAATCTAATGTGTAACAAGCTTTGCATAATAATGTTTAGAAATAACAGGAGTAAATAAATTATACCCACTCTTGTTCATTTTGATGGTAGCTATGAACGCCCACCAGAACGTTCCCGGAGGGCACAGACCAGTGGAAGTACTCATCGAAGTTGTTCACGTATTTGGTCCAATGACAGCTTGCAGAAACCGATGAACTTTTACAGCAGTAAAATTTCCAGCTGTGTAAAAACATGGTATTAGCATCAGCACAAGTGAGTCAAAGTTTACAGATGAGAATCAGTCGATCAGAGCTCACCGTCTGTCCTCATGGGTGTTGCTGTGGTAGCTGCTCATTCCTGCGATCACGTGTTGCGCTGAACACTCAAAGAGGACCAATTGGTCAAAGTCGTTGACGTAATCTGTCCAGTAACATCCACTCTGGCCGTAGGTGTCTTGACAGCTAAAGTCCCAAACCCGATCCTCACGATCATTGTTGTGTTCACTTTAACACAAGTTGGAATGGAGAAAGAAAGTAGTGATTCAACCAGAAGTTGTCAACAGTGATGCATTTATTGTTTCCGCTTGGTATACATGCGTTTTCAATGTTTCACCTTTCAGGAATTTTCTGATAATTTACTCACCCCCATGTCTTTCAAGAGGTTCTAGTTTTTATTCAATCATGTTTTTTTTTTTTTTTTTTTTTTTTTTTTTTTAGGAAAACAACCCAGGATTTCTCCATATAGTGGACTTCAATGGTGCCCAACGGACTGACGGTTAATGCAGTTTTAAAGCAGCTTCAACACGATCCCAGCAGAGAAATAAGAGTCTTATCTAGCGACACATCTGTTTTTGTAATTACAATTTATATACTTTTTAACCTCAAATGCTCATCTTGTTCTGTGATGCGCATGCATGCTTTCTCTGCGTGCACTGTGGTTTACTACAGTTAATAAAAGCTGCAGAAGTACTGACCCAGTGTTTACAAAGTGAACGTGCGAAGAAGGTCAAACACCCTTTTCAAAAATGTGTGATGTTTGTATGGTTTATTTATGTGTTTGTTGGATTAACTGTATGTTATTTTTATTTTTTTCCTGCCCAGGGACTACAGATGAAATTTAGCTTGTAGCTAATTCTGGTATGGCTGAGGGCCATGCACTGTCCCTGTTAAAAAAAAAAAAAAAAAAGGATGTTGACGATTTTGAAATTAGAGGAGCAAGTAGGAGATTGGGGTTTTTGACACATCCTAACAACCTTAAAACAGTGCACAGAGTACACATGTGCATCGCAGAGCTATAAGATGAACATTTGTGGTTAAAAATTGTATAAATATTTAAGAAAATGACTGATCATTTTGCTAGATAAGACCCTTATTCATCAGATGGGATTGCTTTGAGCCCTTTGAAGCTGCATTTTTAACCATTTATCCGTTGAACACCATCGAAGACGATTCCTGGAATGTTTTTCTCAAAAAACGTTATTTCTTTGCAACTGAAGAAAGAAAGACATGCATATCTTGGCTGACATGGAGGAGAGTAAATTATCTGGAATACTCCTTTGAACTGATATTCGTGGGTGCCATCTGCCAAAAGTCTTTTTTTTTTTTTTCCAGGTGGAATCTGCATTCAACTTGAACATTAATAAGCGCTACTCACCTCGCTATGGAGGATATGGACTGGCTTGCAGGACAGACAAAATTTAGAGCATCATCATAGTTGTTCTTCCAGCCTGAGTAGAGATAGATATCAAACCCAATTCAGTTTGGAATATGTTAAAATATCAAATAACACAAAAAATTATGCTACTAAAGTCACCCACCTTGTCCAGGGGCCAACAGTCCAACCAGCAGCAGAAGCAGAGCAACGGTTTTCATGGCGTTCAGGGATGCAAACACAATTTGTGGTGTTTATTGTCCTGATTGCGTTCTTTTAAATGCTTTATCACGTGATTGAATCCAGGAGCAGCCAATCACGAGTCTGAGGCAAAACATAAAAACTTTACAGACCAGTGAAATCTAAATATTTATCTTAGGGTATTATATTCAGTGTTATCAGTTTGTGATTTATTTGAAAACACCTCAAAAATTAAATAGCATATAACGTTACACTGAAAAAAGTGCACAAGGCATGTCATTACTGTAAAGAAATTGTTATAATTTTTCTGTCTAGCCATCAGTATTATGTAAAACAGTTTGGTTTATTCAAATTAAAAGTGAGACTTATTAGTGAAAAGTAAATAAATTTCTTCAAATTAAATTCAAAATGTTGCTTCCAATTGTCACGTGACTTCTAACGTCATCCGTGGTCTTGCGTGTCGACGTTCAGCTTCCCGCCATCTTGTTACACCGCATGGAGGAACTGTGGTAAAACGGGGATCAAGAAAATTGGTAAATAATTTTAAACATATTTTGGACATGTTATTAACATTATACATGTATGATTTCATAAAATATTATGTTGTACTGATGTTTTACATACGGTTAGTATTACTAGTTTGACTTGGCTAGAAGCTTTACAAGTTTCTCCTCATCACGATGTTAAACCAAGTGCAAATAAAATTAAAGCTGCAAGCAGCGTTGACCGGGCCCTCGCCGTCTGGCAGTCGCCATCCCGATAGCATCAGGAAAACGGTGCCCAGTTGGCACATGCATTCACAGTAACCCTTTGGACTAACACTAACTGTCTCCCCTCCTGTCTGACTCTTTCTCTTGCCACCCATCCCCCCTCCTTACACTCAGCCACTTACCACACAAACACACACATAGAGTGCAGAGCAGAGTGAGATCAGATATGTTTTTTAATTTTCTTTCATTCGTGGAGTTTTGTATAATTATGAAATGAACTGTGTTTAATCAGAATGAATAGTTATTTGTATGAAAAAAGTTTCAAAGAGTTAGGATGCTGCACTTTAAATATATAATAAATCATTGAAAATTGAAAATGGAAAATGAAATTCTAGGCACGATATCTGCCTCACAAACACAGGAAACAAATATTTGAATGTATTTTGTATTTTTATTTATTTGCCATGGCAGCAGCATTTGATGCATCAGGGACGCCTTTACAGACTCTCATCGGCCGTGTTTTTACATCATTCTGATGAAGTTTGAAGAAAATCGAATACAAATATATTGTTCGTTGTTCGTTCGTGTGTTAGTTCATTAACCATTGTTAACAAAAGAGACCCTATTTTAAATAGTTACCATGTTTTATGATCTACAACCATTTTTAAATATTATTTTAATGATCTATAAGCATCTGTGAAATAATTATAAACAAATTTATTAAAAATAAATACATATTAACTTAGTTGATGTATTTGTTTCTCATTCTAATTAAGTGAACTGAGCAGTATAGTGTCATACTTATAAGATTTTTTATTCTATCAGTGAGATTGTATATATGTATATAAATCATATAAGTTTTCCTTAAAAGATTAATAAAAGATTTTAATGCTCTTTAAGCACCTATACAAAATAATTATGTAAAAGTACACTGACAGTACAGTATATATAAACTGATTCTATGGATTATTTTCATTCTTATACACTGAGAATGAGCTAAATAGCATTATTGTTCAAACGATTCCTTATCTTATGAGGACCTCTAGTGTTCATCCCTGGTACTAGAGCTTTAATCTGACAAATTTATATGACACTTTTAATGTTTTTGGGGCCTCTGAGCATGATAACCTTTTGAAACTACACGTATTTCCTAAGAATTTCTTGTTCTTTATATGTAAAAAGTTTTGATGAGTTAGAATAATGCAATTTAAAGATATATGGAAATAACTCTTCATCTTTTTTACTGTTACTTTCATAAATCACCACATCAACACCGTTCAAGATATCCCAAAGCCGTTCACATTTTAACATCTTCAGTATCTTGGCATCATGTTGACAAAGTTTGGTGTGAACTGTCTGATTCTGCTATGAGTGATATGAATTTATTCACAGCTATATTTTTCCAAAAATCCACATTCAAATCAAAATAGCTGACTTCCTGTTGGTCGTAGCTAATGGGTATAAATTTTTTGCAAAAAAAATCTGGTGATCAAAAATGATTAGGCTGTAGTTAAGAACTGTTAGTTTTATGGACAGTTAGAATGTTTTGTATATGCAGACAAGGGCTTTATGATGGGCCTGATTTGAATTTAGAAAAATGTTTTATTTCTTAAACATGTTTGAAGTTCTTAATAGATTTCACTGTTGCACATTTAGTCTTTTTATTTTTTTACAGTAATGTACATTTTGCAGTTTGTTTACATGGTGTACATTGGATGCACATATTTATGACTTCTTGTTACAGTATTCATTTAAAATAAAAGTTGTTTAAAATAAACAACTGTGTGCACCCTATTATTAATGTAGATGTGTATTTCAGTAATACACTTAAGTAGGGGAGTTTTAAGTTACCAGCATTTATATCAAAATATGGATCCCATGTCTGCAAAACTAACATTTTAAATGAAATATTGATAGCTAATCGATATCGAATCGAATTGAATCGAAACCATAAAAATAAGAATCGAATCGAATTGCTAAATTGGTCACAATACCCAGCCCTAATTCACATCCTAATGAATAAACAACCAAGAGTTTAAATATTCCCTTCTATCTCCTCCTCTCTGACTCTCTCTTTCCACCCATCCCCCCTCCCCACTCTCACCCTAACACTCAACAAACACACACCCACTTACCGCGCACACACATAAGTGCAGAGCAGAGAGGGATCAGATTTATTTTTTAATTTTCATTAATTCATAGATCTTTGTATAATTATGAAATGAACGGTGTCTGATCAGAATGACTAGTAGTCTGTATGAAAAAAGTTTCAAAGACTTTGGATGCTGCACTTTAAAGATATAATAAAATTACGGCTATCTTTTTTTACTCCGATTTCAATCAATCACCACATCAACACCGTTCAAGATATCCTAAATCTGCTCGCAATTTAGCATCTTCAGAATGTTGGCATCATGTCAAAAAAGTTTGGTGTGAATTGGTTGGTTTTCCCGAGAGAAGTATATAAAATTCCACAGCCTGATTTTTCCAAATATCCACATTCAAATCAAAATAGCTGACTTCCTGTCGATCGTAGCTAATGGGTGTAAATTAGAAATGTTTCTGGCTTGATGAGATCAATATATGTACCGAGTTTGGTGACTGTAGGACAAACTAAACCCCCAACTTTTGTCAAAAGGTGGCGCTATGGAGCGCCTGCTCCACACCCATTTATGGGCTTTTATCAGTGTCTAAATATCATTAATACAGATGTGTGTGTGAAGTTTCATGAAATTCTGAGTATTTTAAGTGGCTCCAAAACACAAAAAGCTAAAGTTAAAGTTTGATACGTTGCCATGGCAACATGATAAAAGTTATCGATAATGCAATTCACAGATTCTCATTGGCCATGTTTCAACATTATTGAGATGAAGTTTGAAGCAAATTGAGTAAAATTAAGAGGTTGATTTAAAAGCATTTAGAAAATGTTGCGCTTTGTGCTGCCAGTTGGTGGCGCTATAACTTTGACTCCTAATAGTCACATCTCTGTGATCGGCATCATAAGATGAACAAACTGCTGAAGTTTGGTCAAAATCAGACAAAGTGTGTTAAAGTTATTAGACACTTCCTGTTTCTCATTTCTCGCCATAACTTTGTCGCCCCGCCACGGCCAAACCGTTCGAGATATCAAAAATCCCCTGGCAATTTTGCGTGCCCAATGTCTTGAGATCATGCTGACCGAGTTTGGTGGCCATCGGTGGAAAGGTCTAGGAGGAGTATTTCAAATTCCATTGCATGCGCTTTTTAGACATCCCTGAATAGCTGACTTCCTGTAGGGTGAAGCACTGACTTTGAGCATGAAAGTTTTTCAGCCCGATGAGGTCTATATGTGTATGAATTTTGATAACTGTAGGTCAACCGGTGTGCGCTCCAGAGTCCCTCAAATGTATTTTTTTTTCATGCTGTGCCACGCCCCCCCCAGGTGACCCCCCCATGTCAAAGTTGGTCCGGCCCTGATGGCCGCAGGTTCCAATGTGTGTGCAAAGTTTCAAGAGTTTTCGTGTATGTTAAGGGCCCCGAAATTACCCAAAACATTGATGAAATAATAATAATAATTAAAGCTGCAAGCAGCGATGAACGGGCCCTCGCACACGGGCTCACCGCCGACCGGTGGCTTTAGGAACACAGCAAATGGTGGGTAGTATGCTTTTAATACAGTAAAAATATGAGAAATATGTCAAAGTCACTTAAATGTGCCAAATTTCCTGCTGCCAGCTGGTGGCGCTATGCCTATAACTGATTATTGGCATGTAGATGTGTTCAGGCCACCACTTTCATCAAACATATGAAGTTTGGTGCAGATTGACCTTGGTATGTTTGAGTTAGTGAAATATATGATATATCCTGCTGCCAACAGGTGGCGCTATGATAATATCTGAATATTGGCCTTTAGGTGTCTTCAGGCCAGGACTCTTACCAAACATGTGAAGTTTGAGGCAGATCGGACATTTTATGGCTGAGTTATAACAACTTCTATGTCCATGGCGAAACATCAAACTTTGTCACGCCGCCACGGACAAGCCCTTTAACGAAAACTCAAGATCTTCGCAATTTAACATCTCTAAGGCCTCTAGATCAGGCTGACCAAATATAATGTTGATATCATTAAATCTCTAGGAGGAGTTTGATACAAGTCATTTCCTGTTGCCAACAGGTGGCGCTGTGATTATAATAGAATATTGGCCTTCAGATGTGTCCAGGCCAGGACTCTTATCGAATATGTGAAGTTTGAGGCAAATCGGACATTTTATGGCTGAGTTATAACAAGTTTTATATCCATGGCGAGACCTCAAAATTTGTCAGGCCGCCACGGACACGCCCTTTACCGAGAACTCAAGATCTTCACAATTTAACATCACTAAGGCCTTTATATTAGACTGACCGATTTTGGTGTTGATCTGTATAAATCTCTAGGAGGAGTTGGTTGTAGAGTACAGCATGACACTTCCTGTTGCCAGCAGGTGGCGCTATGACTATAACTGAATATGGATATGTAGATGTCATCAGGTCAGGAGTGTTATCACACATGTGAAGTTTGGGACAGATCGGACATTTTATGTCTCAGTTATAGCAACTTCCTTTTTCATGGCGAAACATCGAAATTTGCGAGGCCGCCACGGACACGCCCTCCGATGAAAACTCTAGATCTTCACAATTTAACGTCACAAAGGGCTTTAGATTAGACTCACCAAATTTGCTGTTGATCGGAGTAAATCTCTAGGAGGAGTTCGTTCAAGTACGACGCCTGAAAATGGCAAAAATTACACAAATTTTGCTAAGAAAATTAATAATAACCGACTTCCTGTTGGGTTTCGGATTTTGTCCCAGGAGGCTTTTTTGTAGGTATTGGTGAGTTACATGTGTGTACCGATTTTCATGCATGTACGTGAATCATAGCTGAAAGCGCACACCGCGGAACGTGTAAAGGTGGCGCTATCGAGCCGTTTTGCCACACCCATCTCTGAAACCCATATCAGACATCCATTTTCGCCAGGTTTGATGTGTGTGCAAAGTTTCATGAGTTTTCGGGTATGTTTAGGCCCTCAAAAATGCGATTCATTCCGGAGAAGAAGAATAATAATAATAATTAAAGCTGCAAGCAGCGATGACCGGGCCCTCGCCGTCTACGCAGTCACCATCACGATAGCATCAGGAAAACGGTGCCCAGTTGGCACATGCATTCACAGTAACCCTTCTGCCAGGGTCGATTTAAAAGTTACAGAATTGAAAGGGTTAATTAAAATCAACACACAGACACATACACACAATATTTCAAATTTTGCCATCCAGTTTAATTTGTTAACATTAACTATATTACTTAACATGAACGATAATTAAATAGCATTTATTAATGTTAATTAATATTAAACTAAAAAAATATTCATATATTATTAAAAGGTACATTAGTACATTTATTTATATTTGTAATATATATTTAAAATATTTGTGGGTTCATGTATTTATAATACATTATAAGGGTATTCTTAAGGCATTATAATGAATGCATAATACATTATAAAAACCTTATAATATGTTGTGTCATCTCATGAGCATTCATAAGAACAGTTTTAATTTATTAGAATTTTTACTTTTTTTATTATAGCTTTTATGAGTATGATTACCTCCTCATAGTTGTAATGTATAAGTCTCATATTTTGCCATCTTACTGATGTCACTTTACTTAAAGCATACAAAGACCACTTATAAGTAATAATAATAATATTTCTCAAATAGCCATAAGATCAGGTATCAGATCAGATGAATGTATAATATGATCATTTTAATTATTTTGATGGTACCCGTTAGACAGCTTTTTATAAGTAACTCTGCAACTGCATGTCAACTAGCAGTAATTATTATTAGTAGTGTGCTAAATATAGGCTAACACTGTATTTTGACAGTTCCCCAAAAGACAAACTGATTATAAGTAACTTTGCAAGAACACGAACCGTCTACTTAGCCTAACATTAACCTAAGTCTACACTGTAAGGAGTGTTTGTTGGTGAGAGTTAGTTGCTTATAGTCAATAGAATAGAATATAATGTAAAAAATAAATCTAATATGATATAGTCCATTACAAATGAAGTAGATTTAATATGGTTTCTATTGTGTGTTATAAATAATCAAAATCTTAAAAGCTATAACCTGTATGATATTTGTTGTTATGAATATTCATTGGATGATATAATATATTATATTATACGTTTTTTTATAATGCATTATGCGTTCATTATAATGCCTTTAGAAATACCCTTATAATAGGGGCTTCATAGAAAGTGTTACCAAATCAGTGAGAGACAAACAAAACATTTCATAATTTTTCATTAAAAAAAAAGATTTTTAATGCTTTTAGTGTTTATTTTAAAATTAGGTAAAAGTATTGTGACAGTACAGTACATAACAACTGCAAATGAATCTATGCATTCGTTTATTTGTTTTACATTGAGAATGAGAAGAATAGGATTAGAGGTAAAAATATTCCTTATCATTCGAGGACCTCTGGTGTTCATCCCTCGTATTACAGTCTTCATTTCTCTCTCACATCTGGATACTTTTAATGTTTTTGGGGCCTCTGAGCATGATAAAATTTTGATACCAAGCGTATTTTCTAAGAATGATTTGTTCTTCATATATACAAAGTTTTGAAGAGTTGGTATTAGGCACTTTAAAGATATATGAAAATGAATGCTACTTTTTTTTACTGTGACTTTAAAAAATCACCACATCAACACCGTTCAAGATATACCAAATCCGATCACAATTTAGCATTTTGAGTATATTCTTATCATGTTGACAAAGTTTGGTATGAACTTCTTGTTTCTGCTTTGTTTAGTATGATTTTATTTACAGCCTGATTTTTCCAAAAATCCACATTCAAATAAAAATAGCCAACTTCCTGTTTATTATAGCTAATGAGTGTTAATTAGAAAGTTGTCCGGATTGATGAGAACAATATACGTACCAAGTTTGGTGACTGTAGGCAAAACTAAACCCCCAACTTTTGTCAAAAGGTGGCGCTATAGAGTGCCTCCTCCACGCCCATTTATGGGCCTTTATCAGTATCTAAATATCATTAATACAGATGTGTGTGTTGAGTTTCATGAAATTCTAAGTATTTATAGTGGCTCAAAAACACAAAAAACTAAAGTTAAAGTTTGACACGTTGCCATGGCAACATGATAAAAGTTATCGATAATGCCCTTCACAGATTCTCTTCGGCCGTGTTTCAACATTATTGGAATGAAGTTTGAAGCAAATTGAGTAAAATTAAGAGGCTAATTTAAAAGCATTTAGAAAACGTTGCGCTTTATGCTGCCAGTTGGTGGCACTATAACTTTTACTCATAATAGTCATATCTCTGTGATTGGCATCATACGATGAACAAACCGCTGAAGTTTGGTCAAAATCAGACAAAGTGTGTTAAAGTTATTAGACACTTCCTGTTTCTCATTTCTCGCCATAATTTTGTCGCCCCGCCACGGCCAAACCGTTCGAAATATCAAAATTCCCCTGGCAATTTTGCGTCTCCAATGTCTTGAGATCATGTTGACCGAGTTTGGTGGCCATCGGTGGAAAGGCCTAAGAGGAGTATTTCAAATTCCATTGCATGCGCTTTTTAGACATCCCTGAATAGCTGACTTCCTGTTAGGCGAAGCACTGATTTTGAGCATGAACCTTGTTCAGCCCGATGAGGTCTATATGTGTATGAATTTTGATAACTGTAGGTCATCCGGTGTGTGCTCCAGAGTCCCTGAAAAGTCGCAATTTTTAACGTGATGCCACGCCCCCCCCAGGTGACCCCCCCATGTCAAAGTTTGTCCGGCCCTGATGGCCGCAGGTTCCAATGTGTGTGCAAAGTTTCAAGAGTTTTCGTGTATGTTAAGGGCCCCGAAATGACCCAAAACATTGATGAAATAATAATAATAATAATAATAATAATAATTAAAGCTGCGAGCAGCGATGAACGGGCCCTCGCACCCGGGCTCACCGCCGACCGGTGGCTTCAGGAAAACAGCAATCGGTGGGCAGTATGCTTTCAATACAGTAAATATAGAAAAAATATGTCATAAGTCATTTAAATGTGCCAAAATTGCTGCTGCCAGCTGGTGGCGCTATGCCTATAACTGATTATTGACATGTAGATGTGTTCAGGCCAGCACTATTATCAAACATATGAAGTTTGGTGCAGATTGACCTTGGTGTGTTTGAGTTAGTGAAATATATGAGATATCCTGCTGCCAACAGGTGGCGCTATGATAATATCTGAATATTGGTCTTTAGGTGTCTTCAGGCCAGGACTCTTACCAAACCTGTGAATTTTGTGGCAGATCAGACATTTTCAGGCTAAGTTATAACCACTTCTATGTCTATGCAGAAACATCAAACTTTGTCAGGCCACCACGGACATGCCCTTTAATGAAAACTCAAGATCTTCACAATTTAACATCTCTAAGGCCTCAAGATCAGACTGACCAAATATAATGTTGATTTAATTAAATGCAATCAATGCAAGGACTTCAGATAGATGCCAACTGTGAACCAGTATGCTACAAATAAGAACATGTAATTCATGATGATAGCAAAATGTTATTATTGCTTCCTTTATATCCACCACTTCTGCTTAAATGTCATTGTTACCTATCTGTACAATTTTTGTATAATATATTTTTGTATAAAATCAATTGTTGTCATAACTAAGAATCAATAAGGAAGACGGTGCCCAGTTGGCACATGCATTCACAGTAACCATCTGCTAGTTTGGATTTTAAGTTTACAGAATTGAAAGGGTTACACTTTAAAATCAACACACAGACACATACACACAAAATATAAAATGTTGCCATCCAGTTTCATTTGTTAAAATTAACTATATCAGTTAACATGACCAATAAATAAATAGCATTTATTAATGTTAATTAATATTAAGCTAAAAAAAGTATTCATATAAAGTTTATGTACTGTGAATTAACATGAACATGAACACAGTTCATGTGGGTGTACAGCAATACACAATAAAGTGCTCTATAAACGCTTCATTCTTTCAAAATATCTTTAAAAATCAAGTTGAGTATTTTAACGGGGTGATACATATATATAACTGATCTTAAAATTATGGTTTTCAGATGTTTTGAAGAGATAACAGTAACGTTTGTTTTGTTGTCAAAGTTTGTCTTAATTTTTTATTATTATGATTTTATATTCAATAAATAACACTATGTAAATATTGTCTATCAATGAAGATAAATTGATCATGCTAAAAAGTTGTATTTTTTAAAATCTTTTGCTATGTGACTGAATAGGACAAGTTCATGGTACAGTTAAGTAAAAAATAAATAAAAAACAACAACTGCAAAAAATGAACAATGAAAGACTTAGTGACCCTTCATATTTTCTCAAAATATCAGACTCTCAAAGATCAGACATATTTATGTAATTACACTACATACAGTATGTGCATTTTGTTAAAAGATGGTCTGTAGGATGGCTCTCTACTCTGTCACCCTCTCTGCCTCTCACCCCTCCCCCCTGCAATAATGAGCTTCTCTGTGCCTGACTGAACGCACACACATACTGTAGAGACATTCACCAGAGTGACAGCAGGTTTCTGAGTTCTTTTTTAAATTTTCTTTAATTCATAGAAGCTTGTATACATTTTATATTTCCAGCACTTGCTCAGAATGATTAGATCTCTGTGTGAAAAAAGTTTTAAAGAGTTTGGATGCTGCACTTTAAAGATATAAAAATATTTTTTACTATATCTTTAAAAAATCACCACGTCCACACCGTTCAAGATATCCAAAATCCGCTCGCAATTTAACATCTTCAGAATATTCTCTTCATGTTAAAAAAGTTTGGTGTGAGCAGCTGGTTGTTCTTAGAAGTAGTGTGCATTTGTTTACAGCCTGATTTTTCCAAAAATCCACATTCAAATCAAAATAGCCGGCTTCCTGTTGGTCTCAGCTAATGAGTTTGATTTAGAAAGTTGTCCAAATTGATGAGATTAATATATGTACAGAGTTTGGTGACTGTAGGAAAAACTAACCCCCCAACTTTTGTCAAAAGATGGCGCTATAGAGTGCCTGCTCCACGCCCATTTATGACCTTTTGCCAGTGTCTAACTATCATAAATATTGATGTGTGTGTTGAGTTTCATGAAATTCTAAGCATGTTAACTGCCTCGAAAAGACAGGAATCTAATTTTAAAGTTTGACATGTTGCCATGGCAACAGCATTCGATTTATCATCGACCCCTTTACATATTCTTATCGGCCGTGTTTTGACATGATTTTGATGAAGTTTAAAGAAAATCGAGTAAAATTAAGTGGCTGATTTCAAAGCATTTTGAAAATGACACACTTCCTGCTGCCAGTTGGTGGCGCTATAACTTTGACTCATAATAGTCACATTTATGGAATCAGCATCATACAACGAACAAACTGGTGAAGTTTCATCAGAATCAGGCAATGTGGTCAACAGTTATTAGACACTTCCTGTTTCTCATTTCTCGCCATAACTTTGTCGCCTTGCCACGGCCAAACCGTTCGAGATATCAAAAATCTCCTCGCAATTTAGCGTCCCCAATGTCTTGAGATCATGCTGACCGAGTTTGGTGACAATCCCATGGAATTCCTGGGAGGAGTACGTTAAATTCCAGAGCATGCGCTTTTTAAACAGCCCTAAATATCTCACTTCCTGTCAGGTGGAGCCTATGACATAGAGTACAAAAGTTGTTTGGCTCAGTGAGATCTATATGTGTACCGAGTTTCATATCAATATGTGCAAGTATGTGTGCGCAGTACATCAAGTTTCCAAACTGTGTTCCAGGGGGCGCTGTAGAGGCCCTGAACCACGCCCGGGTCCCAGCCTCTGTGGCGTCCTGATGGCCGCAGATTCCGACGTGTGTGCAAATTTTCAAGAGTTTTTGAGTATGTTAAGGCCCCCAAAAGTGCCCGGAAGGTGTAAAAAAAAAAAAAAAAAAAAAAAATAAGAACCCTTAGAAGAACAATAGGGCCTTCGCCCTTTTGGGCTCGGGCCCTAATAATAAACGAAGCAGATCCAATAGGGTCCTCACACCATCGGTGCTCGGGCCCTAATAATCCTTAGAAAAACAATAGGGCCTTCGCCCATTCTGGGCTCGGGCCCTAATAATGCAAGTAAACTGCTTGAGGTGAGATGGATTGATATTGATACGTAGTAACTTCTAAAGACTGTTTCGGGCATGCTGGAGTACGTTACTGTACTTTATATCGTTACATGGCGCCGCCATTAATGAACTAACGTTACATACACGCTTCAGACGCTTTGAATGGACTTAACGTTGTTATGCTTTATTATTATGATGTTGTTAAGCTTTAAAAGCATGATGATTTTTATAAATGTATTATGAAGCTCGCGTTCGCAAGGTATTCGCTCTGCTTACTTGTATGGTCTCTCTCATTTATGATTAATGTTAACATTTAACGTTAGCTTACCTGAATGCCCAAACAAACACTTAACGTTACTTTAACGTATCGCGTCGACCAGCATACCCAGTAAGAAAGTAGTCTGTTTACTTTTATGTGAGCCAGTTTGTTATTTCTGTCTTTTGTAGGATGTATGGGATACTGCTGAACAACAATTAGGACAGGTTTTGAATAATCCAGTCACATGAAAAATGTAAGTAATTTGCACCTCTTAATTGTTTCTTTTATTTTATTGAAAAACGTAAGTGACTAATCCTAAATTTACCACAGCTTTTCCCATCGGATTGTAGTATGTAGTGTTTTTGAATATGTCTTAGATCGATGCCCTAATTATACCTTTTGTTGTTTAATGCTTTGTGTGTGTATATGTATTTTTACAACTAGCTTTCAAAGTGAAATCATTTTTTCAGAAGTCTATTTTCTCTTTCTCTTTCTTACAGAATAATGGCGAATTTTTGCGCACCACGACATTACATTTACACAGTGTTTCCCACACATAGACGAATCTGTGGCGGTGCGCCACAGATTCAACACCGACCAAAAAAAAAAAAATCAATACCGACCGTCACATATTGCGTTTCGTTATTCTTTTGTATGCTATTTAAAACATGCAGCGAATTTGTTCAACTGCATTTCCTATCCTTACTCTCTCTGTCACTCGCGTCTCTCCCTCAAACGCACACACGCACACAGCCCCTCCCCTCCGTACACACCACATCTGTCTGGATCATCCGTGGAGAGAAGATGGCTGACGAAAGGTTAGTATCTCGTGAACACTTTTAACACACAATCACAGATTAAAAAGTGCTATAAAATATTTTTATTCTGAATACAATAGTTTCAGTGTGTTGATGTTACTGTAAGTCCCGACCTTAGTCGCAAGTTTGCAGTAAAATGTAGGCTAGCCTAGTTGGGTTGTCGAGATAAAAACACTATATGTAGCAGCTGTGAATCAAATAAACGTATTATAAATTATGTCATTTCTTTACTCTAACACTGAATGTTTGCTGCTTCAATCCAGATGAGTATTGAAAAGTATTTTCCGCGACTGAAAAAGGCACGTGATGAGGATGAGGACCATCCTGAACCGGAGGTATCAGTCTGAAACAGAGCTTAGTCCGACCAGTGTAATTAGTTATGTTATTGTTTACAATATTTTCAGGCTTCAAGCAGAAAGACAAGGTCAGGGAGAGAAAGAAATAGATTTGTTAAATATCAATAATATGTCGCAAAATAAACAAAAGTTGCAGACTGTGCAGCAAGTAGGCTGTTGTATATGGTGTTAAATTAATGTAATAAAGTTCTGTTTAACTAATTATTAACATTTTTTTTTATTATTAACCTTTAGGAATTAGGAAATCCCTTTAGAGGATCCAATCGTATCCCTATCCAATCGTTCTTTTCATCTGCAACCCCCTCCCCCCCCCTACAAACATCTAACCCCTCGTTATCGACACAATGCATCTAAGAAGAGTGGAGGAAACAGACTGAGATGCTGCAGGAGGGTTACGTGATCCGAGCTGCCCTAAACATGAGAATTCCTTATTTTAAACTTGAAGCTAACAGCGTAATGGCTTGAGGCGCTTTGAGATCCGTTTGCATCTCGTATGAAAACTTTCAGTTTACGGTCATATCCTTATCTGTAAATGTCACAAATTAACACAAGTATTTCCATTTATGCATTAAGCCCGGCTCACACTACAGGAGTTTTAGCCCGATTTTCCCCTCCCGAGAATCGGAGCAAAAATCTTGTCAAGAACCTCGATCGGCCCCGATGTTCGGCGCAGATTATCTGGTAATGTGAGGCGTTCAAAGATCGAATCTTGCACCTCCCGATCTGCTAGCACACAGATCGGGGCTGCCCCAATTTATATCAAACATGTTTGATATTTAAGATTTAAAATCGGGATGATGACGGCTTTGTGCTTAAATCAGTATAGGCTACTTTCACAACAGCCAATGCGCGACAGCAAAACAGCTGCTGTATGGGTCTTTGGATAGTGGAGATGGAGGAAACTGCTGCTTCAGTTTTTGTAGTAACACTGTCTGTCTGTCTGTCTGTATAATGTGTCGAAAACGTACCACATATGTAAGGAGAAAGAGGAGCTCTGCTGAGGTGAAATCGTATCAGTTTTGAATAGGGCTGTGACGGTGGCAGATTTTTACCAAGTGGCGCGGTGTTTTATAAATTATAACGTGTGTGTTTATAGGCCTATATATAAATAAAATACATATGTATATAATTTTGGAACACAAAATAAATGAGGCTCAAACATTATTAACAAAAGTGCGTGTTTATTTTAGCACTTCAGTCAGTGAACAAGCAGCCAAAAAATGCAAAAATAAATCTAAGAAAAATATATATTTAAATAAGAAAGTAGCCTAAATAACAATGTTAAATAGGCTATTAAACAAACATTCGTTGCAAAAACGTCTACTGGGCCGAGTCCGACTGGAACCCGTCTTTTTTCTTTCTCTTCCCCATTAAACAGCTGCTGTTTTTAATAGCAAAGTGATTACATTTATTTTCGTTTCTTTATTTTATCAAGTTAATTTAGAAATATATTTGGAACACGTTTTATTTGTGAAATTCAAGTTTTTGTTTTTTAAAGTCGACAAAGCGCCCAGCGGCAGACAGATCAATTTGGCCTTCTCAAATCATCACGATTAAAATAAAAATCCTTAGATAAAAAAAAAAAAAAAAAAACTTAAACCATATCACAATATTGGTTTAATCGTTTAACCTGTATAAATGTGTACAAATAGGCGCATATCCAATCGTTTGTGGGTAGAGTGAAAGCTTTGCAGGACATGATGTGCAAGCGCTATGTGAAACTTAATTTTTGCTCATAAATTTACTTTTAATTATTTCTTCATTACTATAAAATGAAATAATTCAAATCGAAAACAAAACTCTTTTATAAGCCACATGCCTAATCCATAAAGATGCATCTAGGCTTTAAAAGCGCGTCCAGCAGTGAGCAGATGTCGAGTCAGGATCGTCAACGTCATCTTTGCAACACTGACTCAGAAAATACTAGTTTATTAATAAATAATTTGAATATCTCTTTACTTTTTTCCCCGCCACATTCATGGTAATTACTTTAGCTGGGGCTTTGTGGCCAGTTTAAGCTTACTGCTTGCCTCTGAACGCGGAACTCTGCTGAAGGCACTTGCGATCGCTGCTGCTG
Organism: Garra rufa; assembly: GCF_049309525.1. Classification (NCBI taxonomy): domain Eukaryota; kingdom Metazoa; phylum Chordata; class Actinopteri; order Cypriniformes; family Cyprinidae; genus Garra; species Garra rufa. The sequence continues at coordinate 44,427,837 of NC_133371.1, read as the reverse complement.
CTGCTGTTGGACACTAAACACCGCCACAGCGGAATAAATAGCAGCAACACTGTATTTTATGCTTGTTAGAGTGTTTTTCTTCAGATATTTGTCTTTTCTCTTTATTACAACAGGTGAATTGTTGTAAGTTAAGCACTGTGTTTTCCTAGCATTCAGAATGTGGAATGGTGTGATTTAAATAAATAAACCATTGGAATTTTTTTAACCAACTAATCGATTATCAAAATAATCTTTAGTTGCAGCCCTAGTTATGGATCAGGTATTGGTTGCAATGTGAAAAAAATAGTTTATGGCACCCAATTTAGAAGTGTTTTGGTCTAATAAAAACAATACATCTTGAACATTTTGTAGAGTCTGGACATAAACATCACAAGAAGGTACCAGCTGAAGTGCCGGATTATGTACCTTGGTGAAGATGCAAGCTGTCTGATCAAAGAATACCAGGTGATGTAGACAATGCAAACCACTGAAATTTTCTCCAACCAGGTTTGCCTTACCAAGTTATATTTCACTACCAAATCTACATTTGCCCATGTTTTACTCGCCCCTCAAGGCATCCTAACTAAGTACGATTAAGGGTTGTCACGATACCATAAAAATGACTTACGATACTATACCAGCTGAAGTATCACGATACCAAGTAGTATCACGATACCATGCAGTATTCTGTTAATTTAAAATTCAAATCTACAAAATGAATAAATTCATTAATAAAAAGATGTAAATGAAAACAGGCAAGATTTTTCTCTGAATACTTCACTAATGTGAATAAATGACTGGCTATTGTTATCCATGAAATCATGTCAACAAAAGTCATCTGAGCACTGCACAGAAGCTTCATAGAGTGACATTTAGATGTGGTATTTATGCATTTAGACTGGACTTATAATTGCATAAATAATGTTATAAGATAAATGTTTTAAATACAAAACTCTGAATATAGAAATATGTTGGAAAAGAATAGCCTGGCTATCACCAGACCACGTTATGACTTCGTCATGATTCGTGGTCTGGGAACCACATGTTCATTTTCTCGTATTTGAGGCGTGGTTTACGAATGCCCAGAGCCGTTTATTGGGCGATACGAATGTCTATCAAATGCGCCTGTGCGTAGCTCATAGCCAATCGTTTCAATTATACCGGATGACGTATGTAGAGCGAACGCCAAAAGTTGCTCTTTTTTCAAAATAAACTTGCGTTCTAATGTCATTTGTCGCGCCGCTCGCGTCCAGTGGAGACCATGGTGTAGACACGAAAGATAACTTTGCGTCTGCTGCCATGCTGGATCCTTCGGTGAGTCGCATAGAAGGCGTCATCGTCTTGCTGCTCCCTCCCCGTTCTGTGATTGGTTCCCTATCTTAGGTGAAAATTAGGTCCATGGTTTCCAGACTGACTAGAAGCGTGAATAAAATCGCGCTGCGCAAGGCAGTATGGGGACACCCAGGCTAGGAAAAGAATGGAACATGACGGGAAACTTAAAACCGCCAGCAGATGGCAGCAGTGTTCATGATTGAATCACTGAGTTGTTCAAACGATTCTTTCAAAACGGCTGAATCATTCAGGGGTGAATCAAATGACTCGTTTTTATGAATGGCTTAGTGAATCAGTGACTCGCCCAAACTAACGCGAATTCAGATTCGAACGCAGAAACGAAACTAAAACATCTTGCTCGTGTCTTATTGCTGAACTGTCACGGGCATTTTTGCTGCCATATCTTAAAATTTCTAAGTTATATATATATATATATATATATATATATATATAATGATTGATAAGAACCAAGGTCAAAACCACTATGTTAATTAATGGAATTGCATTCGTGATCGCAAAGATGCTTCCAGAAACAAATTATTACACATGTTCTAAAAGTGGGCAAATGAATAAAAATACGAAAATTCTGTCTAGTAAAATATTTTGATGTTTAATAATTGAACAGGGTTCCCGCGGGTCCTTAAAAAGTCTTAAAATGTCTTAAATTAAAAGCCGGGAAATTAAGGTCTTAAATTGTCTTAAATTTACCGTAAAGTTGCTGTAGGTATTAAATTTTCAGCCTGTGTTCTTAATGACGATAGGGAAGCACAGTGGTCCACTGTAAAACATCTAATAGTTGATCAATTTAGTATGTGTGAAACATAAGTGAAATGACAGTCTCCGTGATTTATTAGCTTATTACGGTAGGTCGGCTACAGACGCTGACGTCGGTCTGCACCTGCGTGCTGCCATTACGCGGTTGTAGAGGTGAGGTTCAAAATGCAAAGATAGAAAAGTGTACATTGCTAGCTGTGCAACAGATCCGTGATCCGAACGGACCAACCCACACAGTTCGGCACGCATAAAAGGGAACATGCACGATGATTTCTTATTTTTTTTTACCTCTGTCGCACACACCTGAAGCGAGCACGCGCACACACACAGAGAGAGAGAGAGAGAGAGGCGCGATTCACACAGATTGATTCCTCATTAACTTCTATTTGAACGGAAACGTACATACAAAGTCATGTTTAAATATCCATTTTGGTCTTCTGGTAAACACAGTCGGTTATGTCTTCAGTGAAGCGAAACAGCTGAGAAAGAGATGCGTGCCAGAATCGTGTACGTGGATTTGGTCTTAAAGAGACAGCATCCTATAAATACCTGCAGTGAGAAGCATTAGTTATTTTACAATTAATTATTAAATCTCCGCACCTGAATACTAGGGTTATTGATTTTATTAGTAAGTTTGTTGTATTCATCTACACTTGTCATTTGTGTGATTGTTCTTGTTTTGTTACTGACTTTATTAGTTCAGCTAGTAGTTTTTGCTGTGGATTAGAAGTACTCAAAGCATTCAGTAATTAGTAAAAAAAACTAACTTTATTTTTGTTTTGTTTGTTTTTTGCTGATCCGAAAAATTATCCGATCCGTGAGTGACTCAAAATCAGTGTTATGATCCGAACCGTGAGTTTTGCAATCTGTTGCACCACTAAGCTCGACCTAACTACAGTATAACCACAGTCGGCTATAACAAGTTTCATTTCACTGCCAGACACCCAAAATGCAGAGGTACTGTGGGTTCTTCATACTGTGACGACGAGCCACAATTCATTTAAATTTAACGAGGATATACGTGACATCTTTGCTGCCATGTTCCCCGATTCACGGCTTGCAAAGTCATTCACCTGGTGAAAATAAAACTGCATATGTCGCCAAATATGGCATCACTTCATTCATCAAGAAGGAGCTATCGTGCAGCGTTAGTGAGAAGCCATGTGTCGTCATGTTTGACAAAAGTTTGAATAAAACGACAAAGAACAAACACCTTCATTTGTGATTCTGGACTACTAAAAATTTGACTGGCACACACTACGTTTTGTGTAATCCAACTTATCTATGTTACGTTGGCTCTGTTCTACATTACAAGAAAAAAAAAAAAAAGGTCTCAAAGAAAAGTATTTTAACTTTTTTTTTTACTTACCGAGTTTGCACATTGCACATAATTGATCCCAAATGGAAAACTTTAAAGTTTTGATTTCCATTTTAGTAGGCAATAAATTGAGTAGCCTATTCCAAAGAAATTATTAAATTTTTGGGTCTTAAATTATATTTGTTGAGGTCTTAAAAAGGTCTTAAAAAGCATTAAATTTTACTTTTAAAATGGTGCAAGAACCCTGTTGAATCTTGGGCTGATATTTTTTAAATAACATTAGACAGTCGTCTGAATCAGACCCTCTCTTCTGAAACTGCAGCGTGAACAAGGACGTGCGCGTGCAGCTTCTCATTTCAAACTGAACTGAAGCATGGTGAAACACTGAATAACATATAAAGCCTATACACTGCTTGTACTACACAAAGCACAGCAGAAAGACATTTTGGCAGTCAACTTGTAATGTTTCTGCTGGCCTGCATGAACGTTTTAAACCGTGTTCCAGCCGTGCATACAACATATCTTATGGTGCTACCGTTTGGACGATACTACCGTTTCAAAAATGCAATGGCACCGCGGGTATTTGTAAGCTTTAGTATCGCGATACTACCGTAGCACCGGTATACCGTGCAACCCTAGTACGATTATATTCTTGAAGAACGATACAGGCGAAGTTATAATCCTACACATCATTTTACTCTCAAGCGGTAGAATGGGGGAAATGTTTATTTTTGAAGCTTCAAATAGTGCATTTATCGATCAAAGAACTGCTTGAGACGGCTCTGTGGTCTTAACAAAGGTCTTCTCAAGCCTTGAGGGTGAGTAAAATATGGGGAAATTTTGATTTGGTAGTGACATAGCTTTAAAGTAGTTTAAGTAATTGTGTTATCATTTACACATCAGCCTGTGTGACTTTCTTCCACAGAACACAAAAGAATATATTTTGAAGAATGTTGTTAAGAGTCCCCCATTCACTTGCATTTGTTTTGTGTCCATTCAATAATACTGTAGTAAATGGGGCTGTGCTCTTCTGTTATCAACATTGTTCCAAATTTGGTCAGAAGGTAGTAATTCATACAGGTTTGAAATGACAAGAGGGCGTGTAAATAATGACAATTTTAAATGTGAACTACTCTAAAAAGGGATTGGTCTACCTAAAAATGCATTTTGAACACGGAGTAAATTAATAAATGCCTCTGATTGGCCATTGTGGTACTGCACTCAACAAATATGTCTGTGATTTGTCTACAACGGTCAACACACGGGAGCGTTTGATTGTACAAGTGTTTAAAGGAGTAGTTCACTTTCAGAACAAAAAGTTACAGATAATGCACTCACCTTCTTGTCTTTCTTTCTTCAGTTGTAAGGAAATTATGTTTTTTTGAGTAAAACATTTCAGGATTTCTCTCCATATCATGGACTTCTATGGTGCCCCTGAGTTTGAACTTCCAAAATGCTTCTTTAAAGGACTCTTAAAGATCACAGCCGAGGAAAGAAAGGTCTTATCTAGCAAAACGATCGGTAATTAAAAAAAAAATATATATATTTTTTTTTAATGTATTTACTTTTTAACCTCAAATACTCATCTTCTCTAGTCCGGCTCTGTGTGTACTTTGGGTAAAGATTAAAAAGTATATAAATTGTAAATGTTTTTAGAAAATAACCGATCGTTTTGCAAGATAAGTCCCCTTTTCCTCGGCTGGGATTGTTTAGAGACCTTTGAAGCTGCATTTAAACTACATTTTGGAAGTTCAAACTCGGGGCACCATCGAAGTCCACTAAATGGAGAACATTCCTGAAATGTTTTCTTAAAAAAACACCATGTCTTTACAACTGAAGAAAGAAAGACAAACATCTTGGATGACAAGGGGGTGAGTACATTATCTGTACATTTTTGTTCCGAAAGTGAACTACTCCTTAAGTGTTTAAAAGAAATTGATGCCAAAGAAAGTGTAAAAAACAAAAACAAAAAAAAAAGTCTTCTCCCAAAAATTTAAATTGTCATCGCTTACTTTACTCTTGTAATAAACCATACCAATTTTATTTTTACACTGAACACCAATGAAGATATTTTAATGAAAGTTAGCTACAGACTTCTGGGCTGTACATTAACTTCCATAATAGGACAGCTAACTAAATTTTGAAATACATTTTCGGAGTGTTTTTCTTTTTACTCCACAGTCCCTCAATTACTCTCCGTTCTTCTAGGTTTTAGGCTGACCAGAGGAAGGAGGTGGAGAGAATTGGTAAAGACCATGACATTTTTTTTGTGATCCGTGGGAAAAAAAAATAAATACTCTTAGTCGTGCGCTGGACATTTCCATTGTCATTGAGGATGTGGAAGTACTAAATGAGTTGCCCTCTGTTGAACGTGACTGTGTCATGATGTTTGGACTGTTATGCACTGACCCTAAAATATCCTGAAGGACTCAAATATACCTTTGAGGTTTTATTAAAATTGTATTAATTTTAAGTTTAAACCTGATTAAGGGAAGTAAATCTTTTTATTTAAAATGTAGATTGAGGTGTTTTTTTTTTGTAGTATTTACTTGAACACAGAGTAATTTGTACAACCCCAATGTCCTTGAATGAATTTGAATATTGTGGAAAACTTTTTTGGCCAGTGTCTGGATGTTGCACATTTAGAGGTTAATTTAGACATCCTTTAGAGGTTAATTTGTTTGCCTGCTGTCAATAAAGTTGGTCAAATCAATCATGTTACTGAAAATTAAAAAGAATGTGTTGAGAAAACGTTGCGTCCCTTAGCCGGTTTAGTTCCCTGTTTAAGCCTACGTGACCAAAGATACATTTTAACAACCCCAATGTGCTGGAATTAATTTAAATATTGTGGAAAAATCTTTTTGCCAGTGTCTGGATTTGGCACATATAGAGGTTAATTAGTTGGTCAAATCAAAGATCATGTCACTGAAAATGTAAAATGCATGACTTAATCCAATGATTTCAGCCTATAGTCTCACACAGATTAGCGGCAGTGTTTGTTTTCAACACGCATTTATTTCAGAGAATATTCATCATGAACTGTAAAATACTGAATCTGGGAATCAACGGTTGTACAGGACACAGGACTTGTACGCCCATCGCCGATCTCTGAAAGTACAACACATTAGTGACTACAGAACTCACAATATAATGTGTAATAAGCTTTGCATAATAATGTTTAGAAATAACAGGAGTAAATAAAATATACCCACTCTTGTTCATTTTGATGGTAGCTATGAACGCCCACCAGAACGTTCCCGGAGGGCACAGACCAGTGGAAGTACTCATCGAAGTTGTTCACGTATGTGGTCCAATGACAGCTCGCAGAAACCGGACTGTTACAGCAGTAAAATTTCCAGCTGTGTGAAAACATGGTATTAGCATCAGCACAAGTGAGTCAAAGTTTACAGATGAGAACCAGTCGATCAGAGCTCACCGTCTGTCCTCATGGGTGTTGCTGTGGTAGCTGCTCATTCCTGCGATCACATGTTGTGCTGAACACTCAAAGAGGACCAATTGGTCAAAGTCGTTGACGTAATCTGTCCAGTAACATCCTTTCTGGCCGTAGGTGTCTTGACAGCTAAAGTCCCAAACTCGGTCCTCACGATCATTGTTGTGTTCACTTTAACACAAGTTGGAATGGAGAAAGTAGTGATTCAACCAGAAGTTGTCAACAGTGATGCATTTATTGTTTCAGCTTGGTATACATGCGTTTTCAATGTTTCACCTTTCAGGAATTTTCTGATAATTTACTCACCCCCATGTCTTTCAAGAGGTTCTAGTTTTTATTCAATCACAAAATTACATTTTTTTAGGAAAACAACCCAGGATTTCTCCATATAGTGGACTTCAATGGTGCCCAACGGACTGACGGTTAATGCAGTTTTAAAGCAGCTTCAACACGATCCCAGCAGAGAAATAAGAGTCTTATCTAGCGACACATCCGTTTTTGTAATTACAATTTATATACTTTTTAACCTCAAATGCTCATCTTGTTCTGTGATGCGCATGCATGCTTTCTCTCCGTGCACTGTGGTTTACTACAGTTAATAAAAGCTGCAGAAGTACTGACCCAGTGTTTACAAAGTGAACATGCGAAGAAGGTCTAACACCCTTTACAATAAAAATAAAAATAGTATGATGTTGACGATTTTGAAATTAGAGGAGCAAGTAGGAGATTGGGGTTTTTGACACATCCTAACAACCTTAAAACAGTGCACAGAGAGTACACATGTGCATCGCAGAGCTATAAGATGAACATTTGTGGTTAAAAATTGTATAAATATTAATTTAAGAAAATGACTGATCATTACGCTAGATAAGACCCTTATTCAGTGGATGGGATTGCTTTGAGCCCTTTGAAGCTGCATTTTTAATCATTAATCCGTTGAACACCATTGAAGACAATTCCTGGAATGTTTTCCCAAAAAAACGTAATTTCTTTGCAACTGAAGAAAGAAAGACATGCATATCTTGGCTGACATGGAGGTGAGTAAATTATCTCGAGTACTCCTTTGAACTGATATTTGTGGGTGCCATCTGCCAAAAATCTGTTTTTTTCAGGTGGAATCTGCATTCAACGTGAACATTAATAAGCGCTACTCACCTCGCTATGGAGGATATGGACTGCCTTGCAGGACAGACAAAATTTAGAGCATCATCATAGTTGTTCTTCCAGCCTGTGAAGAGATAGATATCAAAACCAATTCAGTTTGGAATATGTTCAAATATCAAATACCACAAAAAGATTATGCTACTAAAGTCACTCACCTTGTCCAGGGGCCAACAGTCCAGTCAGCAGCAGAAGCAGAGCAACGGTCTTCATGGTTTTCAGGGATGCAAACACAATTTGTGGCGTTAATTGTCCTGATTGCGTTCTTTTAAATGCTTTATCACGTGATTGAATCCAGCAGCAGCCAATCGCGAGTCCCCAGGCAAAACAACAACTTTACAGACCAGTGAAATCTAAATATTTATCTTAGGGTATTATATGAAACTTTTTTTTTTAATGTAATTCGGTGTTATCAGTTTGTGATTTATTTGAAAACACCTCAAAATTAAATAGCATATAATGTTACACTGAAAAAAGTGCACAAGGCATGTCGTTACTCTAAAGAAATTGTTATAACTTTCTGTCTAGCCATCAGTATTATGTAAAACAGTTTGGTTTATTCAAATTAAAAGTAAGACTTGTTAGTCTACAGTAAATACATTTCTTCAAGTTAAATTCAAAATATTGCTTCCAATTGTCACATGACTTCTAACGTCATCCGTGGTCGTGCGTGTCGACGTTCAGCTTCCCGCCATCTTGTTACACCGCATGGAGGAACTGTGGTAAAACGGGAATCAAGAAAACTGGTAAGTAATTTTAAACATACGTTTGGACATGTTATTAACATTATACATGTATGATTTCATAAAATATTATGTTGTACTGTTGTTTTACATACGGTTAGTATTACTAGTTTGACTTGGCTAGAAGTTTTACAAGTTTCTCCTCATCACGATGTTAAACCAAGTGCAAATAAAATAATGCAAGTAAGTTAAACTGCTTGAGGCGAGATGGATTGATATTGATACGTAGTAACTTCTAAAGACTGTTTCGGGCCTGCTGGAGTACGTTACTGTACTTTATATCGTTACATGGCGCCGCCATTAATGAACTAACGTTACATACACACTTCAGACGCTTTGTATGGACTTAACGTTGTTATTAGGGGTGGGAATCTGCAGGCACTTCACGATCCGATTCCAAAACGGTTCTTGATCTACATTTTTCCCCAATTAATTCTTCTGCTGTGCAAATACATCTTTACAACTTTACATTTTAAAAACATAGTTGGAATCTCTGTAAAAGTAGGTGTGTCAGTCATCACTGGTTTCAAGAGTCAATTTTTATTTACTGTTTTAATTATCAACTAAATATCACAATGGGTCACATTCTTAGTTTTCAATATTACTGCACATGGCTACATTTTCATATATGTTTTATATCAAGTTTATTTTGTGCCAATTTTACTTAATTTTTTTTAAATTATATAAGCAAGGTACTTAAAACAATTACTTTAAAATAAGTGTTCTTTAAGTATCTGAAAGTTTACAGACAATATAGTTTTTCTTTTTTCCTCAACATTACTGCATTTATTACTGATATGCTGAGTGCTAAAACAACCAATAATACCCAAAATAATACTATCTTTAGATTATTTAGAAACAAATAAAATCAGAAATCATATTTTAATATTTCCTCTTTTTCCCGTTTATTATTATTAAAAAATATATATAAATTTTATATAGGCTACTTTTTTTCAGTGGACTTTCAAATTCTGCATTGTTGAGAAATTAAGAAAATAAACACAGTTTCTGAATATTAAATTTGTTGGCGGGTGGGGGATTCGACTAACTTTACCCATTTAATATGGACAGCCGCTTTTGGGATGCTACAGCGAGCCGTAGGTCGGCTCGTTTAAACGCAGCTTTAACTAAAGGTTCGCGAACTGCTCCGGTAACCGTACTGAAGCCGCGCCATTCACGTGTGTTGAACAGAAGGTCCAAACACACGCAGATCCGCGGCTGATGTAAACACGAACTAGCACATGTCTACGCCGCGCCGTACATATGTGCAGTATGTGGTAAGATATTTATTTATCATACAGTGTAGATAGCTTCACTAGCCTTATGGTTTCAGGCATGCAAATAATTAAATACAGTAGCACAATAATGATAATGTCACGTATCCGGGATCTCGTATGCTGACGATAGGACCAACAATAGCCTATTATTTACGCACCCTTTGACTTCCTTCTTTCAGACGAATGCAATCGGAGTTATATTAAATCAATTCTGGTACTCATAGAACAGCATAGATTGAAAATAAGTCGATCCATAATAATAAAAAATGCCTCACATGGCTCCGGGGCGGTCGGTAAAAGCCTCCTTTAGCGATCAGATGTGTTTGTGTAAAATATATATATATATTTATATTTATATATTTAAAACGTAAGAATCACTTTAATCTAGTTTGCTGCTTTGGGAAGGGGCGCAGCAGGGCGGAACGCTGTCAACGCTGTTTGCCAATCGCAACACACTGGTACTTCTGACCAATCACAATACTTTTGACTTTTCGGAACTAATCGAGCCGTTTGTGCCAGCCTGGGGAGAAAGCTATTGTAATAATGTAAATTGTGTGAAAAATAATGCGTTTTTCGAACAACTAAGCATGTGAGCATGTTCAAGTACACCTCAAAAACAAATTAAAGACTTTGTAAAGGAGCATAATAGGACCCCTTTATGATTTATGGCCTCTTTGGACACACAGATCTCTCTGCTTCTTCAGCTTATTAGGAGCAAAGGTGGAGTCCTCCGTGAAAAAACTAAGGACACTATTAAAGTTTTGGATCAGGTATTGTTTGCATGTGAAAAAAATTGCTTATGGCAACCAATTTAGAAGTGTTTTGGTCTAATAAAAACAATACATCTTGAACATTTTGTAGAGTCTGGACATAAACATCACAAGAGGGAGCCAGCTGAAGTGCCGGATTATGTACCTTGGTGAAGATGCAAGCTGTCTGATCAAAGAATACCAGGTGATGGTCTACAGGGGTTTTCAAAGTGCGGGGCACGCCTCCCCAGGGGTGAGCCAGAGCGTGTCAGGGGAGGAGCAGGGGAAAAATATTATATATTAAAAATATACTTACTGAGATAAATATTTTTTATATATATATATTATATTGTATTTAAATGTTTTTAATTAAACGAAGCTAAAAAAAAAAAGAATAGGTCAAAAATAAGAAAAACATTTCCACCCAGAAGGCTGTAGCTGTGAAATCACTTCTGTTTGGCAAGCCCGCCAATGCAGCTATATGTCCAGTGCCGACCCGTCCAACAGACGAATCCGGCGGTCGCGAGAATGTCAATTGGATTTTTAGGGGCGCTCGACCTGAAACGACGCTGTGCAGAAAGGTACATGTTTAGAATCGAAGTACCACAAGAGCTATATAGCGCAGACAGCTCTGCATGCTAAGTTTAAATTTACCTCAGTAAGACGCGCATGGATTTTGCGTTGTTCTAAGTCTGTTTACAAACCCGTTGTCTATTGAGAACATTTTAATAACATTTGTTTGCTCCAGTTGAGTGTTTGAAATACCCTCCTTTTGTGATCTAACGTGGTTTTGCATCACAGAATAAGACAAAATCATTATTTATATTGGCTAGTATTTTATAAATTGATAAAGGCTATTAATTGGATCTATAGTTTATTCATATAAAAATATCCGATATGGCTTGAAGACAGGGTTTCCGCGGCGTCTTAAAAAGTCTAAAATTTAAAAATCAAAATTTTAGGCCTTAAAAAGTCTTAAATTCGCTGTTCTAGGTCTTAAATAATTTTACACAGGTCTTATTTTTCCGATGTCCATGTAACGCTACCTCTAATGCTCATTTAAATTCTCTTTTTGTTGTTTCCGTGGTGTTGTAGTTCTTTCACAATTCCAAATATAATTTGCTGCATTTAAACTACAAATGAGACCAGCATGCAATAGCCAATCAGCTTTCTGTTATTGGCGCAGGTCTCTCTCGGATTGTACCGCAGAAGTAAAATGGGTTTAACTTTTTAGCTATGGGGAAGTGCAAGTTTAGCGACACTTAGCTTGAAAAAACTGAATATAGGGCTTGGCTAAGGCCAGTTGCTAACAACTAGATTTTTTTTCTCCCTCTGTGGAAGTTACTGCATCTTCAGAATCGCAGTAGCAGAATACAGGTCAAACGACCTTTTTCTGTATATCATGTTATCAATAATAATAAGAAATATAGGTGGATCTAGCTGAACGCCAGCCTTCGAGATACTTTTAAAATGTTTTTTTTTTTACTTGCCCGACCGAACAAACCGCCTGATTAAAACTGAAGTGACAAAAACACCTAGCGAAGCATCGAAAGGCAAGAAAGATTCCTATTTTAATACATTCAACGTAAACAGAAATTGATAATGGATAGTGTATTTCTGGTCTATTTGTGACATACTTTAAAACAAATGAATGTAACAGCACTCTAAAGAAACACACTGCGGTAAAAATTTCAAATGTATAGTTTATTTATAACATGATATAGTTCAGTAATATACCAAGTGAGCTTTTTGCTGAAAATTCTCACAATTACAAATGATACATTAATTTTAGCTCAATAAAAAAGTAGTTAGTCAAGTAGTTACTTACATATTAGACAATATGCAACATTAGCAGAAGCATTCTCCTAGCAACGTTTTGCTATAATTCAGCGTTTTGCTCGAATCAGTTGAAATAACTCGCTCATGAAGTGACTTACCGCCACCTGCTGGTAGTTTAGTGTGTTTAAAAGGATGCCTCCACACCCAACATTTCTGATGTATATATTTATTAGTCAATAAATGTATTTAAAACATTAATCCCACTTTTTATTTTGCAGTGTAAATTATGTAATCTCACTGCTAACAGCCATTTAGAATTTATTGATAAATTCATAAAATAAATTTCAAAGGTAATGCATACATTTCAAAAGTAAAAAAAAAGGCCTTTATAAAGGTAAATCAAAGATGCAGATTTAAGATGTAAAAGCTAATAGAGCACTGATGAAAATATTGCTTCAGAATTTTTTTTTTTTTACATCAGATATTTCTAGTGGTACTTTTATGGGGATATGTTGTGTGGAATAGTATATGCTGATATGAAAAGTTCACTGTATATCGTAGTAATAAATTTAATTTATGACAGCCATGAAATTGTTTACTTTTTACATTAAACACATTAAATACTACATGTATGCATGTAATATAATATCTATTTCCATTACAGGTTCGGTCTTAAATTTCATTTAAGGTGTTATTAAAAAGGTCTTAAAAAGTCTTAAATTTCACTTGTTCATATCTGCAGAAACCCTGATTATAGTCCCTCACATCCGCTGCGTTCTCAAAATTCTGGCAATTTGATAATACCTAGAATATCAAAATCAACTGCGGGCGGCAGATCATTTTCTTATTGCAAATATGGTCACTTTATACAAACCTAACAGACAACTCAGATCACTAGGATCGAGTCAGTTAGTAATATCAAGAGTTCACACAAAACAAGGGGAATCCGCTTTTAGCTATTATGCCGCCCGCAGTTGGAATCAGCTTCCAGAAGAGATCAGATGTGCTAATACATTAGACACATTTAAACGCAGACTCAAAACTCACCTGTTTAGTTGTGCATTTATTGAATGAGCACTGTGCTACGTCCGAACAGATTGCATTATTTTATGTATAATCATTTTACTGTGCAAATTAATTTTAAAATCAATTTTTCTGTTTTTTATTGTTGTTATTGTTAACCATTCCTACTGTTTTTAATTAATTTAAATCAATTTTAAAATCATTTAAAATGTTCTTCTGTTTGTGTGATTATTATTATAAATTTTTATGACTATGATTTTATGCTATTCTTCTTATGTACAGCACTTTGAATTACCATTGTGTATGAAATGTGCTATATAAATAAACTTGCCTTGCCTATCTAGAAACAATCTACCTAACACTGTTCGGGAGGCAGACACAATCTGTCAGTTTAAATCTAGATTAAAGACACATCTCTTTAACCTGGCTTACACATAAAACATGAACACATTCCGGAACCGAAAACACCTCCCATAACACCTGATGCACTCGTTGCATCGTAAAAAGAATGGCATCTACGCTAATATTAGTCTAATTCTTATTCCGAGGTCACCGTAGCCACCAGACCCAGCCTGTATCCGGATCAGATGGTCACTGCAGTCCCCCGGATCCAGTCCGCACCCACCTTAGATCATGGATCACCACCTGGAGATGACTTCAATAGCCGGATGAGCTCCAAAAGCAGATCATCAATAAAGACCTCGCCAGTTATGTTTCACTACCAAATCTACATTTGCCCATGTTTTACTCGCCCCTCAAGGCATCCTAACTAAGTATGGTTATATTCTTGAAGAACGATACAGGCAACGTTAAAATCCTACACATCATTTTACTCTCAAGCTGTAGAATAGGGGAATTGTTTATTTTTAAAGCTAATTTTATTTCATTTTAAACAAATAGTGCATTTATCAATCAAAGAACTGCTTGAGACGGCTCTGTGGTCTTAACAAAGGTCTTCTCGAGCCTTGAGGGTGAGTAAAATATGGGGGAATTTTGATTTGGTAGTGACATAGCTTTAAAGTAGTTTAAGTAATTGTGTTATCATTTACACATCAGCCTGTGTGACTTTCTTCCACAGAACACAAAAGAATATATTTTGAAGATTGTTGTTAAGAGTCCCCCATTCACTTGCATTTGTTTTGTGTCCATACAATAATACTGTAGTAAATGGGGCTGTGCTCTTCTGTTATCAACATTGTTCCAAAATTGGTCAGAAGGCAGTAATTCATACAGGTTTGAAATGACAAGAAGGCGTGTAAATAATGACATTTTTAAATGTGAACTACTCTAAAAAGGGATTGGTTTACCTAAAAATGCATTTTGAACACGGAGTAAATTAATAAATGCCTCTGATTGGCCATTGTGGTACTGCACTCAACAAATATGTCTGTGATTGTCTACAACGGTCAACACACGGGAGCGTTTGATTGTACAAGTATTTAAAGGAGAAGTTCACTGTCAGAACAAAAATGTATAGATAATGTACTCACCTTGTCTTTCTTTCGTCAGTTGTAAGGAAATTTAGTTTTTTTTGAGTAAAACATTTTAGGATTTCTCTCAATATCATGGACTTTTATGGTGCCCCTGAGTTTGAACTTCCAAAATGCTGCTTTAAAGGACTCTTAAAGATCACAGCCGAGGAAAGAAAGGTTTTTCTAGCAAAACGATCGGTTATTAAAAAAATATATATATATTTTTTTATGTATTTACTTTTTAACTTCAAATACTCATCTTCTCTAGTCCGGCTCTGTGTGTACTTTGGGTAAAGGTTGAAAAGTATATAAATTGTAAATGTTTTTAGAAATTAACCAATCGTTTTGCAAGATAAGTCCCCTTTTCCTCGGCTGGAATTGTTTAGAGCTCCTTGAAGCTGCATTTAAACTACGTTTTGGAAGTTCAAACTCGGGGCACCATAGAAGTCCACTAAATGGAGAACATTCCTGAAATGTTTTCTTAAAAAAAAAAAAAAAAAAAATACACGTCTTTACAACTGAAGAAAGAAAGACAAACATCTTGGATGACAAGGGGGTGAGTACATTATCTGTACATTTTTGTTCTGAACGTGAACTACAAGTGTTTAAAAGAAATTTCAAAAAGAAAGTGTAAAAAAAAAAAAAATGTCTTCCAAATTTTATTTTGTCATCACTTCCTCTACTCTTGTAATAAACCATACCAATTTTATTTTTACACTGAACACCAATGAAGACATTTTAATGATGGGCTCTACATTAACTTCCATAATAGGACAGCTAGCTAAATTTAGAAATAAATGGTTTTCTTTTTCTTCCACAGTCCCTCGATTACTCTCTGTTCTTCTATGTTTTAGGCTGACCAGAGGAAGGAGGCGGAGAGAGAATTGCAAAAGACCACAATGATGTTTTTTGTGATCCGTGGAAAAAAAAAAAAAAAAAAAAAAAAAAAATGCTCTTAGTCGGGCGCTGGACATTTCCATTGTCATTGATGATGTGGAAGTACTAAATGAGTTGCCCTCTTTTGCATGTGACTGTGCCATGATGTTTGGACTGTTATGCACTGAACCTAAAATATCCTGAAGGACTCAAATATACCTTTGAGGTTTTATTAAAATTGTATCAATTTTAAGTTTAAACCTGATTAAGGGAAGTAAATCTTTTGATTTAAAATGTAGATTAAGGTGGTTGTTTTTTTGTAGTATAGTTTAGAAGACTTGTTTCTTCATTTTGATCAGATTAAACTAGAATTAAAAAAAAAAAAAAAAAAGTTAATATTGAATTAGCCACAGTCAAAGGCTGATTTATACTTTCAGTATGCCTGGGATACTTCAATGTTCACTGGATTGTTTCTAATTTGGCTTCATTTAGAACTACTTTTGCCAAAAAAGACGTAACTGCCAAAACTGTTAGGCGTTCAATATTATCTTGTGTAACTGTTACGTAATAGTACATTTATAATGTGAGCAACATCTCATTTGGAATTAAAGAAACATTTCCACAAAATAAAACGATCGGTGGGCCATTTTGAGCTGAAATGTTACAGGCACATTCACGACATATTGTAAAAAGGAGCATAATAGGTCTCCTTTAAATCACAGGTGGCTTAAGACTGGCTAAACCGACCGTCTGCTAGCCGCCTCACGTCACAGAAATCAGTTAATTCTCAGCACATAGAGACCCTTTCACCTAGATATCACTCTATAGAGACTGTGTCTGTTCCCCGAGCTAGAAAATACAAAAAACGCCTGAATCAAATCAAGACCAACAATTTAATTGATGTTCAACAAATAAAAAATATATATAATACAGAGAAACGATTGATAAAGCTTGGCTTATTGAATATCAGGTCCCTTTCTACGAAAGCACTTTTTGTAAATGATATGATCACTGATCATAACCTAGATGTGCTCTGTTTGACAGAAACCTGGCTAAAACCAGACGATTACATTATTTTAAACGAGTCCACCCCCCAAGATTACTGTTATAAACATGAACCGCGTCTAAAAGGTAAAGGAGGAGGTGTTTCTACTATTTATAGCAGTATTCTCAATGTCTCTCAGAGAACGGGCTTCAATTATAACTCGTTTGAAGTTATGGTGCTTCATATAGCATTATCCAGAGAAACAAGTACTAATGATAAATCCCCTGTGACGTTTGTGTTAGCTACTGTATACAGGCCACCAGGGCACCATACAGACTTTATTAAAGAATTTGCTGATTTTCTATCCGAATTAGTGCTGGCCGCAGATAAAGTCTTAATAGTGGGTGATTTTAACATCCATGTTGATAATGAAAAAGATGCATTAGGAACAGCATTTATAGATATTTTGAACTCGATTGGGGTTAGACAACACGTGTCAGGTCCTACTCATTGCCGAAATCATACTCTAGATTTAATACTGTCACATGGAATTGATGTTAATGGCGTTGAAATTCTGCAGCAAAGCGATGATATCTCAGATCATTATCTAGTCTCTTGTACAATCCAGATAGCTAAAACTGTTAATTCAATTCCTTGCTACAAATACGGTAGAACCATCACTTCTACTACAAAAGACTGCTTTGTAAGTAATCTTCCTGACTTATCTGAATTCCTCAGCATATCCAATAGCTCAGAAAAACTTGATGATGTAATAGAAACTATGGACTCTCTCTTTTCTAGCACTTTAGATACAGTTGCTCCAGTGCGCCTAAAAAAGAATAAGAAAAACAGTCTAACACCGTGGTATAACGATCATACCCGCGCCCTAAAGAGAAAAGCACGAAAAATGGAACGCAGCTGGAGGAAAACAAAACTAGAGGTTTTTCATATTGCTTGGCGTGAATGTAATTTATCTTATAGGAAAGCATTAAAAACTGCCAGATCGGATTACTTTTCATCTCTCTTAGAAGAAAACAAACATAACCCTAGGTATTTGTTCAATACTGTGGTTAAATTAACTAAAAATATAGCAGCAACAGGTTTAGACATTTCCCAAAAGCACAGCAGTAATGACTTTATGACGTACTTTACCTCCAAGATAGACACTATTAGAGATAAAATTGTAACCATACAGCCGCCCGCTACAGTATCGCATCAGATAGTGCGTTGTAGATCTCCTGAGGAACAATTCCATTCATTCTCTATTATAGGAGAGGAGGAATTGTATAAACTTGTTAAATCATCTAAACCCACAACATGTATGTTAGACCCTATTCCATCTAAGCTACTAAAGGAGGTACTTCCAGAAGTCATAGATCCTCTTCTGAATATTATTAATTCGTCACTATCATTAGGATATGTCCCCAAAACCTTCAAAATAGCTGTTATTAAGCCACTCATTAAAAAACCACAACTTGACCCCTATGAATTAATTAACTACAGACCAATTTCGAATCTCCCTTTTCTGTCAAAGGTACTAGAAAAGGTAGTATCCTCACAATTATGCTCCTTCTTAGAGAAAAATGGTATCTGCGAGGATTTCCAGTCAGGTTTTAGACCATATCATAGTACTGAGACTGCTCTAATTAGAGTTACTAATGACCTGCTATTGTCAAGCGATCGTGGTTGCATCTCTCTATTAGTGCTACTGGATCTTAGTGCCGCATTTGATACTATTGACCACAACATTCTTTTAAATAGACTTGAAAATTATGTAGGCATTAGTGGTAGTGCACTGGCATGGTTCAAATCGTACTTATCTGACCGTCATCAGTTTGTGGCAATAAATGAAGAGGTATCATTTAGATCGCAAGTGCAGTATGGAGTACCTCAAGGCTCAGTGCTAGGGCCATTACTTTTTACGCTTTACATGTTACCCTTGGGAGATATCATCAGGAAACATGGTGTTAGCTTTCATTGTTACGCTGATGATACTCAGCTCTATATTTCTTCGCAGCCCGGCAAAACATATCCATTCGAAAAACTAACAGAATGCATAGCTGATATTAAAAACTGGATGGCGAATAACTTCTTACTGTTAAATTCTGAAAAAACAGAGGTATTAATTATTGGACCTAAAACCTCCACAAGTAATGACCTAAAACACAGTCTAATACTAGATGGCTGCTCTGTAAATTCGTCGTCATCAGTTAGGAACCTAGGCGTCCTATTCGATAGCAATCTCTCCTTTGAAAGCCACATTTCTAGCATCTGCAAAACCGCATTTTTCCATCTTAAAAATATATCGAAATTACGACCTATGCTATCAATGTCAAATGCTGAAACATTAATTCATGCGTTCATGACCTCAAGGATAGATTATTGTAATGCTTTATTGGGTGGTTGTTCTGCACGCTTAATAAACAAACTCCAGCTGGTCCAAAATGCAGCAGCTAGAGTTCTTACTAGAACCAGAAAGTATGACCATATTAGCCCGGTTCTGTCAGCACTGCATTGGCTCCCTATTAAACATCGTATAGATTTTAAAATCTTGCTAATTACTTATAAAGCCCTCAATGGTTTAGCTCCTCAGTACTTGAACGAGCTCCTATCGTATTATAGTCCTTCACGTCCGCTGCGTTCTCAAAATTCTGGCAATTTGATAATACCTAGAATATCAAAATCAACTGCCGGCGGCAGATCATTTTCTTATCTAGCGCCTAAACTCTGGAACAATCTACCTAACACTGTTCGGGAGGCAGACACACTCTGTCAGTTTAAATCTAGATTAAAGACACATCTCTTTAACCTGGCTTACACATAAAATCATTAACACATTTCTATAATTCAAATCCGTTAAAGGATTGTTAGGCTGCATTAATTAGGTCAACCGGAACCGAAAACACCTCCCATAACACCTGATGCACTCGTTGCATCGTAAAAAGAATGGCATCTACGCTAATATTAGTCTGTTTCATTCTTATTCCGAGGTCACCGTAGCCACCAGACCCAGCCTGTATCCGGATCAGATGGTCACTCCAGTCCCCCGGATCCAGTCCGTACCCAGCTTAGATCATGGATCACCACCTGGAGATGACTTCAATAGCCGTGGATGTCAACCAGATGAGCTCCAAGGCGGATCATCAATAAAGACCTCGCCAACCTTGACGGCCATCGGCGCTACACCACAGGATCCTGATGAGTTCTATACAATTGGACATTGGTACAAACTGCTGGTTTCGTCTGGCCAGAGGAGAACTGGTCCCCCGACTGAGCCTGGTTTCTCCCAAGGTTTTTTTCTCCATCTCTGTCACATGTGGAGTTTTGGTTCCTTGCCGCTGTCGCCTCTGGCTTGCTTAGTTGGGGACACTTTCCAGCGATATCGTATACTATTTGAACTGAACTGACGATGATATCACTGAATTCATTGATGAACTGCTTTTAACTGAAAATTGATTGTTACAATAATGCGTTACTTACGCACTATTGTGCTGTTTAAATACTGTGCAGTTGCTTTGACACAATCTGTATTGTAAAAGGCGCTATATAAATAAAGGTGACTTGACTTAAGACTGGATTAAGATTTTTTTTTTTTTAATTGTAAGGGAATACAATTTGTTTAAACATACATAAGCCAAGTAAAAATTAGGCTTTGTTTTTATGTAGTATTTAAGCCTACGTGACCACAGATACATTTTAACAACCCCAGTGTGCTGGAATGAATTATAGTATTGTGTAAAAAAAAATTAATAAAATAAGCCAGTGTCTGGATTTGGCACATTTAGAGATTAATTAGTTGGTCAAATCAAAGATCATGTCACTGCAAATGTAAAATGCAGGATTTAATCCAATGATTTCAGCCTATCGACTCACACAGATTAGGGGTAGTGTTTGTTTTCAACATTTATTTCAGAGAATATTCATCATGAACTGTAAAATACTGAATCTGGGAATCAGCGGTTTTCCTTGACACAGTACTTGTACGCCCATCGCCGATCTCTGAAAGTACAACACATTAGTGACTAACAGCGCTCACAGTCTATTGTCTAATAAGTAGGGCCGGGACTCGATTTAAAAAAAAAAATTAATCTAGTTAATTAGAGGCTTTGTAATTAATCGCATTTTAATCGCATATAAATATTTGACCTGAGAACAGTGAGAAGTAAGTTTTTTCATATGGATTTTTAGTATACCATTGAATAATGACTGAATACATAAGCTTAAGCAACAAAATACTGTTTATTTTTGTTCAACCAAGTCCAACAGACCAGTGCAATATTGCCATTAAATGTAGCAATAGGATACAGTGTTTCCCCTAGGTTTCCATACTTTTTTTCTCGGTACTTTACCCTACTTTGTGTAATAACGAAAACATTTATCTCAGTGAAAAAATAAATCCAAAACTCTCTATTTTAACATTTTGAACAATAGGGCTTTACAATCTTTTGCTATTTCTTGTGTTTTAATTTCTCATAATCAACTGAAAGCATAAACATTTATTTTTAATCAAATGAAAATAAAACTTTTTAATTTTTGGCAAACAAACAGAGGTTTGCTGTTAAAATCAATAAATAATAATAATTTAATATTTAAATAAAAATCGTAGTAATTTTTTCTACAATTAAGTGGTTAATTTTGTTATATTTATTTTTTATCATATAGGCTATATTGTTTTTTGTCTATTTAAATAGGAATATTGTTCTGTTTCATGTTAAACCGTACTTTTATTTTGACAGGTTGCCGTGAAGTTTCTGTGTGTAAAGTATGATATGATGCTAGTTCTCAAATGAAACGGTAAAAGTGACACTGACAGTAGCTTTGGAGATTGAGTCTGTTCATTTGAGATGCAATCAGGAGCATCACGCGTGCAGTTTAAAAAAAAAAAAAAAAAAAAAAAAAAAAAAAAAAAAAAAAGTGTCTCTGCCATTCTAACATAAATAGGCAAACTTTACATGCAGGATTCATATTAAAACGGTCTTTTTGCATTTCAGTTTTCACAGATACTAGTCGATATCGCGATTTGAATTAAGTGACAGACCAACTTTTGATTTATCAATCCAAAAATAGACGAATTTAGGTGGCATTCCGCGCTATAGTAAATTCGGTTTTTATGAATTGAGTCCGCGATCTAGTCCGTGTTTTCTTGGAGACATTGTAAACGCGCCCCCCTAAGATGATGGGAAACACTGGGATATTTAGAAATATACTAGCCTAGATTTCAGAAATTCAGGTACCCTATAGTTAGGTAGACCTTCTGTAAAAGCATTGAGGTGATACTTGAGGCTCGATGTGCTGCGGTGATATGCGCATTCCTTTGTCTGAACGCTAGTTGGTGCTCCAGTATAATCGGTCTGCTGAAACTCATCCAGTGAGAAACGTTCCGCGGTGCAAAATTAAGTGCGATTAAAATGCGTTAAATTTTAACGCGTTATTTGTGTAATTAATTAATCTAAATTAACGCGTTAAAGTCCCGGCCCTAGTAATAAGCTTTGCATAATGTTTAGAAACAACAGGAGTAAATAAATTATACCCACTCTGGTTCATTTCGATGGTAGCTATGAACGCCCACCAGAACGTTCCCGGAGGGCACAGCCCAGTGGAAGTACTCATCGTAGTTGTTCACGTATGTGGTCCAATGACAGCTCGCAGAAACCAGACTGTTACAGCAGTAAAATTTCCAGCTGTGTGAAAACATGGTATTAGCATCAGCACAAGTGAGTCAAAGTTTACAGATGAGAATCAGTCGATCAGAGCTCACCGTCTGTCCTCATGGGTGTTGCTGTGGTAGCTGCTCATTCCTGCGATCACATGTTGTGCTGAACACTCAAAGAGGAGCAATTGGTCAAAGTCGTTGACGTAATCTGTCCAGTAACATCCTTTCTGGCCGTAGGTGTCTTGACAGCTAAAGTCCCAAACTCGGTCCTCACGATCATTGTTGTGTTCACTTTGTTAACACAAGTTGGAATGGAGAAAGAAAGTGGTGATTCAACCAAAAGTTGTCAACAGTGATGCATTTGTTTCCGCTTGGTATTCGTTTTCAATGTTTCACCTTTCAGGAATTTCCTGATAGTTTACTCACCCCCATGTCTCTCAAGAGGTTCTAGTTATTAATTCAATCACCTTTTTTTTTTAGGAAAACAACCCAGGATTTCTCCATATAGTGGACTTCAATGTTGCCCAATGGACTGAAGGGTAATAATGCAGTTTTAAAGCAGCTTCCACACGATCCCAGCAGAGAAATGAGAGTCTTACCTAGTGACACATCTGTTTTTGTAATTACAATTTATATACTTTAACCTCAAATGCTCATCTTGTTCTGTGATGGGCATGTATGCTTTCTCTCCGTGCACTGTGGTTTACTACAGTTAATAAAAGCTGCAGAAGTACTGACCCAGTGTTTACAAAGTGAAAGTGTGAAGGTCAAACACCCTTTACAAAAAAAAAAAAGACGATTTTGAAATTAGAGGAGCAAGATAGAGATTGGGGTTTTTGACACATCCTAACAACCTTAAAACAGTGCACAGAGTAAGCATGTGCATCGCAGAGCTATAAAATGAACATTTGTGGTTAGAAATTGTATAAATAAAGAAAATGACTGAACATTTTGCTAGATAAGACCCTTATTCAGTGGATGGGATTGCGTTGAGCCCTTTGGAGCAGCATTGAAGCTGCATTTTTAACCATTAATCCGTTGAACACCATTGATAGACAATTCCTGGAATGTTTTTCTCAAAAAACGTAAATTTCCTGCAACTGAAGAAAGAAATACATGCATATCTTGGATGACATGGAGAGGAGTAAAATTATCTGGAGTTTATCAGTCCTTTGAACTGATATTTGTGGGTGCCATCTGCCAAAAATCTGTTTGTTTTTTTTCAGGTGGAATCTGCATTCAACTCAAATGAGCAGAACACATTAATAAGCACTACTCACCTCGCTATGGAGGATATTGACTGGCTTGTAGGACAGACAAAATTTAGAGCATCATCATAGTTGTTCTTCCAGCCTGAGTAGAGATACATATCAAACCCAATTCAGTTTGGAATATGTTCGAATATCAAATAACACAAAAAAGCTTATGCTACTAAAGTAACCAACCTTGTCCAGTGGCCAACAGTCCAGTCAGCAGCAGAAGCAGAGGAACGGTCTTCATGGTGTTCAGAGATGCAAACACAATTTGTGGTGTTTATTGTCCTGATTGCGTTCTTTTAAATGCTTTATCACGTGATTGAATCCAGCAGCAGCCAATCGCGAGTCTGAGGCAAAACATAAAAACTTTATAGACC
The DNA here is from genome assembly GCF_049309525.1 of Garra rufa. NCBI lineage: Eukaryota > Metazoa > Chordata > Actinopteri > Cypriniformes > Cyprinidae > Garra > Garra rufa. The sequence continues at coordinate 44,403,632 of NC_133371.1, read as the reverse complement.
AGTGAAATCTAAATATTTATCTTAGTTTTTTTTTTTTTTGTTTCTTTTTTTTTATGTAATTCGGTGTTATCAGTTTGTGATTTATTTGAAAACAGCTCAAAATTAAATTACATATAACGTTACACTGAAAAAAGTGCACAAGGCATGTCGTTACTCTAAAGAAATTGTTATAATTTTCTGTCTAGCCATCAGTATTATGTAAAACAGTTTGGTTTATTCAAAATAAAAGTAAGACTTGTTAGTGTAAAGTAAATACATTTCTTCAAGTTAAATTCAAAATATTAGGTGCGTTCGAGATGCACTACACTAGCCTGCCGCCGGCTGGCGAGAGCAGCCGCTTGCAGTCGGGGGAGGAGTGAAGAGACGGCCGTCAAGTCGGACACTTATAAAGGATGAGACTGTATTCCAAACATACACAAAAAAAAAGGAATAAAGAAAAAGAAGAAATGAAACTACATAAGATAAATAAATAAAAGAAAAAAATTACCCTATCATTTATTCTATATGCTACAATCGTTTTGCTTTTTTTGTTGATCATATCAAGTATGTGAGTTACTTTAATGTAATGCAATATGACGCTTATTATTTGTATCTTGGTTTTGTAGTTAGCTAGGACATTTTTCAATTTTTATAAGGTGTTTATTCAGCTCTCACAACATCCATTAAAAAACGGCCTCTGTTTTTTTTTTTTTTTTCAAACTTTAACTCTTTTACAATAAGAATATATACGTACCATATCGCCTAATCTTCATTTTCATCATTAATGTTTTGTTTGAATATTAGATATTCGATATAAAGATTGATTACATACAGGAACTTTTTTTAAGAAAAAACACGCAGCACACGTCGTGCTTGTCGTCACATAATCTGACCAATGAGAATAAAGTGTGTCGTCATCAAGGCTTTCGCAGCCGAATTTAAGCAGCTGCAGCGCCTGACCTCTGCGGCTGGTCTCGTTTTGCTCTCACGGTACTTTGATGGCACACGTGATCGAAAGGCGGCTGCAGCGCCGGTCAAAGTCGGACAAATGATCTTACCAGAATGCATTGTTTTTCAAGGCGGCAGTCGATTTCTTTCGGCGCCGCATGAAGTCGAACGCACCTATTGCTTCCAATTGTCACGTGACTTCTAACGTCATCCGTGGTCGTGCGTGTCGACGTTCAGCTTCCCGCCATCTTGTTACACCGCATGGAGGAACTGTGGTAAAACGGGAATCAAGAAAACTGGTAAGTAATTTTAAACATACGTTTGGACATGTTATTAACATTATACATGTATGTAGCAATGGGAAAATGAAGCTTTTCGAAGCACCGAGGCTTTCCCCTCAACTGTATCGTAAAAAGGTTCGTTACTCGAAGCTATTCAACATGGTGCACACTAATGACATCTTGTGGACAAAGGTGGGAAAAGTTGCTTTCGCGTCCCAGATCTTAAAGCAATTTTGGACAGTTTCATTAAACACATCTATTTGTGCTATGTCAGAAAAACAGTAATTTTACTCGAATTGATCTGTAAATAAACGTTTTAATAAAATTATACAAGTATAAGCATGGTTCATGTAGGCATATATGTTCAAAGTAAATTAAGAATAATTTTGACTAATATTAGTGTTAATTAGAAGTGCTTGTGAAGCAAGGATAACTACAAAATGAATATGCACAAAACTACACATGTACATATTTATTCGTATTATGATTTATTCTTAACAAAAAGTGAATGACACTTGATACTTGCACAAGGGGTTCGCGTTATTTGAATCAGAATATGAAGCAGTCACGTGGTCGTGTGCGAAAACGAAGCTTCGGACGTCACAGGTCACGTGGTTATGGACAAAACGAATCAAGCTCCGGTACAGTGCTTCACTGTGAGATGTTTCGTTTTTTTGATACAAGCTTCGAAGCTTCGGTGTCAAACGTCACATCACTACATGTATGATTTCATAAAATATTATGTTGTACTGTTGTTTTACATACGGTTAGTATTACTAGTTTGACTTGGCTAGAAGCTTTACAAGTTTCTCCTCATCACGATGTTAAACCAAGTGCAAATAAAATAATGCAAGTAAACTGCTTGAGGTGAGATGGATTGATATTGATACGTAGTAACTTCTAAAGACTGTTTCGGCATGCTGGAGTAGGTTACTGTACTTTATATCGTTACATGGCGCCGCCATTAATGAACTAACGTTACATACACGCTTCAGACGCTTTGTATGGACTTAACGTTGTTATTAGGGGTGGGAATCTTCAGGCACTTCACGATCCGATTCCAAAACGATTCTTGATCTACATTTTTCCCCAATTAATTCTTCTGCTGTGCAAATACATCTTTACAACTTTACATTTTAAAAACATAGTTGGAATCTCTGTAAAAGTAGGTTTGTCAGTCTTCACTGGTTTCAAGAGTCAATTTTTATTTACTGTTTTAATTATCAACTAAATATCACAATGGGTCACAATCTTAGTTTTCAATATTACTGCACATGGCTACATTTTCATATGTTTTATATCAAGTTTATTTTGTGCCAATTTTACTTAATTTTTTTTTAATTATATAAGCAAGGTACTTAAAACAATTACTTTAAAATAAGTGTTCTTTAAGTATCTGAAAGTTTACAGACAATATAGTTTTTCTTTTTTCCTCAACATTACTGCATTTATTACTGATATGCTGAGTGCTAAAACCACCAATAATACCAAAAATAATACTATCTTTAGATTATTTAGAAACAAATAAAATCAGAAATCATATTTTAATATTTCCTCTTTTTCCCGTTTGTTATTGTTAAAAAATATATATACATTTTATATAGGCTACTTTTTTTTCAGTGGACTTTCAAATTCTGTATTGTTGAGAAATTAAGAAAATATACAGTTTCTGAATATTAAATTTGTTGGCGGGTGGGGGATTCACCTAACTTTACCCATTTAATATGGACAGCCGCTTTTGGGATGCTACAGCGAGCCGTAGGTCGGCTCGTTTAAACGCAGCTTTAACTAAAGGTTCGCGAACTGCTCCGGTAACCGTGCTGAAGCCGCGCCGTTCACGTGTGTTGAACAGAAGGTCCAAACACACGCAGATCCGCGGCTGATGTAAACACGAACTAGCACATGTCTACGCCGCGCCGTAGATATGTGCAGTATGTGGTAAGAGATTTATTTATCATACAGTGTAGATAGCTTCACTAGCCTTATGGTTTCAGTCATGCAAATAATTAAATACATTAGCACAATAATGATAATGTCACGTATCCGGGATCTCGTATGCTGACGATAGGACTAGTGTTAATTTCGTCTCCTATTTTTAATTTAGTCTTAGTCTTAGTCTTGTGCCAAATGTCCTTGTTAGTTTTAGTCATATTTAGTCATTCACATATCTTTTTTTGTTAGTCAAGTTTTAGTCGACTAAAAGTCTTTTAATTTTTGTCTAGTTTTAGTCAAAAAAGAACTCAATATATTTTAGTCTAGGTTTAGTCAAAAAATTGTAGTCTTTTTTTAAAATAACACATTATTACTGAGATTATTACTGATACACATTTCAGTAAAAAAAAGTGTTTCACATATCTCAAACATTGGTTAAATGTCATAATTACCTGACAAAATACACTTGTTGAATGATTTTTGTTGAATACAAATGTTAAACATGTCTGGTTTTCAATTTCTGATTTAGGAGACACATTCACACATGATTAACCCTTTCAGTGGTGAGTTTAAAATATTCTAGCGGACCCCTGAGAGTGAGGTTTTTTTAAGCGACCGTTATTTTAGAACGTTCGTCCTTATTGTTTCCATGGCGACGCATCAAGCTTGTCACCTGACACAACACAGACACTATAACACTGTATGACAGATAGATCGCTTTTATTCCGTTTTTCCTTTTTTATCGAGAATACTCACACACTTGCTTACCATGCCATGAACTATCTAATATTCCGATTCACAAATATGTGTGAATTAGTATGTTTCGTCGTTTAAAACCCTATATAAATGATCTGGATCGTAATCTGTAACGTGAGATGGGCACGGCCATGTTTGTTCGCGCTGCCGTTCAGACTCAGAGAGTCCTGTCAGCCGTATTTACAGCACATATACATTCATCCGTTTCTCCCGAAATACATGCAAGTAGGTGGCTGGTGAACTAGAAGAGGAATAGAGTGAACTTTTTAGTTACTTAGCCTATGTGTATGTGATATGAATAAAACACATCGGCAAATTATATTTGAATAGATTGTTATTTGCTGCTTCCATAGACCTATGTGTGTATTTTACAAACTCTAAATGTCTCCTTTTACTAGTACTTATGTGTATTTAAATGTCTGAAACCTAAAATAAGCGTTATGTGGTTAAAAACACCGCATAGTTGTGATTATATGACAAGAGCAGAGCTCGTCCGTCTCTGGCTCAGCGCCAGCCAGCGCGCCAATACGCGCAGAGACGATTGTAGAAATGAAGAGACGATTGTAGAAATGAAGAGAGATTTGTAGAAATGAAGAGAGATTTTATCTTAGTTTTTATTTTATGCAAAACATTTTCGGCTCGTCTTTTTTCGTCAACAATAAGACATGTTAATTTAGTCTTAGTCAGCGTTTTTGGACAGTGGTGCAGTCTTGTCATCGTCTCGTCTTAGTCATGAAAAAAAAGGTCGTTGACGAACATATTTCGTCTCATCTCGTCTGACGAAATTAACACTAGATAGGACCAACAATAGCGTATTATTTACGCAGCCTTTGTGCATCCTAGGTGTATATGAATTCCTTCTTTCAGACGAATGCAATCGGAGTTATATTAAATCAATTCTGGTGCTAATAGAACAGCATAGATTGAAAATAAGTCGATCCATAATAATAAAAATAAATGCCTCACATGGCTCCGGGGCGGTCGGTAAAAGCCTCCTTTAGCGATCAGATGTGTTTGTGTAAAAAAAAAATATATATTTATATATTTATATATATATATATATATATATATATATATATATATATATATATATATATATATAATATAAATATTTAAAACGTAAGAATCACTTTAATCTAGTTTGCTGCTTTGGGAAGGGGCGCAGCAGGGCGGAACGCGGTCTACACTGTTTGCCAATCGCAACACACTGGGACTTCTGACCAATCACAATACTTTTGACTTTTCGGAAGACGGGACCCGGAACTAATCGCGCCGTTTGTGCCAGCCTGGGGAGAAAGCTATTGTAATAATGTAAATTATGTGATAAATAATGCGTTTTTCGAAACAACTAAGCATGTGAGCATGTTCAAGTACACCTCAAAAACAAATTAAAGACTTTGTAAAGGAGCATAATAGGACCCCTTTAAGATTTATGGCCTCTTTGGACACACAGATCTCTCTGCTTCTTCAGCTTATTAGGAGCAAAGGTGGAGTCCTCCGTGAAAAAACTGAGGTAGGGGTGGGCGATATGACCTAAAATTAATATCACGGTATTTTTCATCTTTTGAACGGTGCCGGTATAATATCACGGTATTACTTTTTTTGGTACATTTTCGGAGAAGTAGCCTGTCCTGTCCATTTAGTATGTGAATAAAGTTAATCTTTTCATAATATAATAAGTATATGGTAGGTATCCTTATCAAAAAGAGACATGGGAGAGTATTATGCATTCTCAACATATTTATTTTGCAAAAAACCTAAAGATCTTACTTAACAGTGTACAACAAAACAAAAATTATTTTTTTAAATTTAACTCCTGCAATATTTAAAACCTTTAAATAACTGGGGGAAATCAACCCATGGCAACAGTTTAAAAGTAGACCAATTCTGTGGGGAAAAACGCGGACTTGGCAACCCTGCATCCAACATGAGCTGCTGGAGTTAATGTCTTTGCACACGTGAGTACGAAATTTTCGTCTGACATTTTTGCACGTTAAAAAAAAATACAGGTTATGTTAATCGAGTTTACACACTGCCTCTGAAACTTTCATCCGTCATAAAAAAATTTGGATCATGTTTGATGTTCTGCATTTTCACATCCATAATAAGCATTTTGATAAGGATGGCGAATATGAGAAAACTAAAAAAAAAACACACGAAAATCGGACTCAGTGTACAATGACCTTTAGATTTGAACGATCACGGGTCGAAAGTAAAGAGAGATGACAAAAATAGACTGGAGGATTTGTTGCAATCTTGTACTCACTGACAAATATCTATTATAAGATGTGCTGCTCCCTTTACAAAATCGAAAGTAAACGTAAACAGGCCGGTCGCGTTCGCCTCGCGCCTGCTCAATTTGTGATCCGCTGTGTAAATCCTTTGGCCGGCCGACCGGGAAAAGTCCCGGTCGTCCCGATTGCCACTCTGCCCCTGGTATAGGCTACAGGGCCGACCTTTCTTCACGATGTTTCACCAGCCGTTTAATGGCCACTCCCCTTTTACCTACCACCTGCAAAGCTGATACGAATATGTTTTACTTTTTTATTTACAACAAGATATATAGTATAAGGACAGGTATTCAGACCACAACTGAACGTTTGAAGAAAATTTTATATTTTAAATATACCGGTATTGACGGTATTAGAAAATCCATGTCGTGAATTCACTTCTGTTTGGCAAGCCCGCCAATGCAGCTATATGTCCAGTGCCGACCCGTCCAACAGACGAATCCGGCAGTCGCGAGAATGTCAATTGGATTTTTTAGGGGCGCTTGACTTGAAACGGCGCTGTGCAGAAAGGTACATGTTTAGAATCGAAGTACCACAAGAGCTATATAGCGCAGACAGCTCTGCATGCTAAGTTTAAATTTACCTCAGTAAGACGTGCATGGATTTTGCGTTGTTCTAAGTCTGTTTACAAACCCGTTGTCTATTGAGAACATTTTAATAACATGTTTTTGCTCCAGTCGAGTGTTTGAAATACCCTCCTTTTGTGATCTAACGTGGTTTTGCATCACAGAATAAGGCAAAATCATTATTTATATTGGCTAGTATTTTATAAATTGATAAAGGCTATTAATTAGCATGGAATTGCATCTATAGTTTATTCATATAAAAATATCCGATATGGCTTGAAGACAGGGTTTCCGCGGGGTCTTAAAAAGTCTACAATTTAAAAATCAAAATTTTAGGCCTTAAATAGTCTTAAATTCGCTGTTCTTTGGCCTTAAATAATTTTACACAAGTCTTATTTTTCTGATGTCCATGTAACGCTACCTCTAATGCTCATTTAAATTCTCTTTTTGTTGTTTCCGTGGTGTTGTAGTTCTTTATTTCACAATTCCAAATATAATTTGCTGCATTTAAACTACAAATGAGACCAGCATGCAATAGCCAATCAGCTTTCTGTTATTGGCGCGAGTCTCTCTCGGATTGTACCACAGAAGTAAAATGGATTTAACTTTTTAGCAATGGGGAAGTGCAAGTTTAGCGACACTTAGCTTGAAAAAACTGAATATAGGGCTTGGCTAAGGCCAGTTGCTACCAACTAGATTTTTTTTTTTCTAGTTTCTAGTTACTGCGTCTTCAGAATCGCAGTAGCAGAATACAGGTCAAACGACCTTTTTCTGTATAATGTTATCAATAATAATAAGAAATATAGGTGGAGCTAGCTGACCGCCAGCCTTCGAAATACTTTAAAAAATTTTTTTTTTTTTTTTTTTTTTACACTTGCATGACCGAACAAACCGCTTGATTAAAACTGGAGTAACAAAAACAACTAGCGAAGCATCGAAAGGCAAGAAAGATTCATATTTTAATAGATTCAACGTAAACAGAAATTGATAATGGATAGTGTATTTCTGGTCTATTTGTGACATACTTTAAAACAAATGAATGTAACAGCAATCTAAAGAAACACACTGAGGTAAACATTTCAAATGTATAGTTTATTTATAACATGATATAGTTCAGTAATATACCAAGTGAGCTTTTTGCTGAAAATTCTCACAATTACAAATGTTACATTAATTTTAGCTTAATAAAAAATTAGTTACTTACATATTAGACAATATGCAGCATTAGCAGAAGCATTCTCCAATCAGCGTTTTGCTATAGATCGAATCAGTTGAAATAACTCGCTCATGAAGTGACTTACCGCCACCTGCTGGTAGTTTAGGGTGTTTAAAAGTATGCCTCCACACCCAACATTTCTAATGTATATATTTATAAATCAATAAATGTATTGAAAACATTAATCTTACTTTTAATTTTGCTGTGTAAATTATGTAATCTCAGTGCTTTTTACATCAGATATTTCTAGTGGTACTTTTATGGGGATATGTTGTGTGGAATAGTATCTGCTGATATTAAAACCTAAATTTCATATAAGGTGGTATTAAAAAGGTCTTAAAGTCTTAAATTTCACTTGTTCATATCTGCAGAAACCCTGATTATAGTCCCTCATGTCCGCTGCGTTTTCAAAATTCTGGCAATTTGATAATACCTAGAATATCAAAATCAACTGCGGGCCGCAGATCATTTTCTTATCTAGAAACAATCTACCTAACACTGTTCGGGAGGCAGACACACACAGTTTCACATCTCTTTAACCTGGTTTACACATAAAACATGAACACATTCCTATAATTCAAATCCGTTTGATTGTTAGGCTGCATTAATTAGGTCAACCGGAACCGAAAACACCTCCCATAACACCTGATGCACTCGTTGCATCGTAAAAAGAATGGCATCTACGCTAATATTAGTCTGTTTAATTTTTATTCCGAGTTCACCGTAGCCACCAGACCCAGCCTGTATCCGGATCAGATGGTCACTCCAGTCCCCCGGATCCAGTCTGTACCCAGCTTAGATCATGGATCACCACCTGGAGATGACTTCAATAGCCGGATGAGCTCCAAAAGCGGATCATCAATAAAGACCTCGCCAACCTTGACGGCCATCGGTGCTACACCACGGGATCCTGATAAGTTCTCTAAAATCAGACATTGGTACAAACTGTTGTTTTGTCTGGCCAGAGGAGACCTGGTCTCCCGACTGAGCCTGGTTCCTCCCAAGGTTTTTTTCTCCATTTCTGTCACCTGTGGAGTTTTGGTTCCTTGCCGCTGTCGCCTCTGGCTTGCTTAGTTGGGGACACTTTCCAGCGATATCGTATATTACCAATGGGCCAATGGGTGAGTTATGTCAAAAGGGAGGCCCACTGTCTTAGACTTTGAAAACCCCTGATGTAGACAATTCAAACCACTGAAATTTTCTCCAACCAGGTTTGCTTTACCAAGTTATGTTTCACTACCAAATCTACATTTGCCCATGTTTTACTCGCCCCTCAAGGCATCCTAACTAAGTACGGTTATATTCTTGAAGAATGATACAGGCAAAGTTATAATCCTACACATCATTTTACTCTCAAGCAGTAGAATGGGGGGAGTTGTTTATTTTTAAAGCTTCAAATAGTGCATTTATCGATCAAAGAACTGCTTGACACGGCTCTGTGGTCTTAACTAAGGTCTTCTCGAGCCTTGAGGGTGAGTAAAATATGGGGAAATTTTGATTTGGTAGTGACATAGCTTTAAAGTAGTTTAAGTAATTGTGTTATCATTTACACATCGGCCTGTGTGACTTTCTTCCACAGAACACAAAAGAATATAATTTTGAAGAATGTTGTTAAGAGCCCCCCATTCACTTGCATTTGTTTTGTGTCCATTCAATAATACTGTAGTAAATGGGGCTGTGCTCTTCTGTTAGCAACATTGTTCCAAATTTGGTCAGAAGGCAGTAATTCATACAGGTTTGAAATGACAAGAAGGCGTGTAAATAATGACAATTTTAAATGTGAACTACTCTAAAAAGGGATTGGTTTACCTAAAAATGCATTTTGAACACGGAGTAAATTAATAAATGCCTCTGATTGGCCATTGTGGTACTGCACTCAACAAATATGTCTGTGATTGTCTACAGCGGTCAACACACGGGAGCGTTTGATTGTACAAGTGTTTAAAGGAGTAGTTCACTGTCAGAACAAAAATGTATAGATAATGTACTCACCTTCTTGTCTTTCTTTCGTCAGTTGTAAGGAAATTTAGTTTTTTTTGAGTAAAACATTTTAGGATTTCTCTCAATATCATGGACTTTTATGGTGCCCCTGAGTTTGAACTTCCAAAATGCTTCTTTAAAGGACTCTTAAAGATCACAGCCGAGGAAAGAAAGGTCTTATCTAGCAAAACGATCGGTTATTAAAAATATATATAATTTTTTTTTTTTTTTATGTATTTACTTTTTAACTTCAAATACTCATCTTCTCTAGTCCGGCTCTGTGTGTACTTTGGGTAAAGGTTGAAAAGTATATAAATTGTAAATGTTTTTAGAAATTAACCAATCGTTTTTCAAGATAAGTCCCCTTTTCCTCGGCTGGAATTGTTTAGAGCTCCTTGAAGCTGCATTTAAACTACGTTTTGGAAGTTCAAACTCGGGGCACCATCGTAGTCAACTAAATGGAGAACATTCACTGTAAAAAATTTCGGTTTTGAAAAATTGTGGAAACTGACAAATAAATCTTGACTCAATTAATTGCTTGCCAATAATTATCCCCAAACAAAATAATGCATTGAAGAAATTTTAGCTGAAGGTCTGAAGTTAAAATTAAAAATATATATTCGCCAAACATATTAAAATGTGCTCAGCCAATCTACCAAGCAGAAGTGAAAAATCTGTTTTAGCCGAACAAGCTTTGCAGCAGAAAAGGCCAATACGCATGCGCATGAGAGAAACCGTTGGTGGAGTGAATTCAAATTCCTGTGAGCGGGAGAACGACGAGAAAGCTGAGACGATGCTGAGGGCGACAAAACATCATTTACAGACGGATTTTCTATCCTTAAAGTTATGGTGAGTACTGAGCTTTGTATTTAAGTCATGAGTCACGTACATTACATTGTATTTTGCCGAATAACTGTGAATTCACGCCTTTACCTCTTGGGTAAGGTTAGGGGTGTGCGACATAGAACGTATATCGTCTTTGATAATTTTGTTTTATCAATGTGGGCTTTCACATTATGCTGTATATCGCAAAAACCAAAAAACAAGCCTGACAGAGTGCACTACACGAATACATTAACGTTATGTGTGATGAAGATTAAGTTAGACTTGTGAGGAAGCGTGTTTACAGTGCGTTTTGTCACTGCATGATTGATTAGTCTATTATAATGCATGTAGATTGAGCACATATGATATGGGGAGGCTGAGAAAATATATTTAAGTAATTTCAAAATCGGTATCACGCAGAGTGCCACGTTTTCCGCCAAAAAGACGCATGATTGCAAATTTGATATTGGTTTTATACAACAGTTCAATAAACAAGAAGTTAATATTAAAGGACTTGCATTTTAGACACAATAATGCCTGTTTTTACTTTATTTCGCCAAAAAAAATCTTTCCAAACACAGCCAGGGCACTGGTTTGCGTGTCTGTGCAATATGACGGTGTTTGATTCTGAATGAATCAATCAACCGTTAAATGATTCGGTTCAATCGCAATGACTCACTTATAAACATGGACTTACTGACACCTACTGGTGGTTTTAATTTCATGTTTAACATAATTCCAAATATCAGTATTCAACATTTTATGTTTAAAATATCTAAATATTATTTTGCATGTGTAAATGAGGGTTAAATGCATTCATGTCTCTTTGAGCTGAGATAATCATGTGTAAAAACCAAGGGGCAACCTCCCGCTCTCTCTATTGAAACCAACACGGAAGTGACTTAAACTGCAATTCATCGACTGGCCGCTAGAGACTGGCTGCAGAAGGGAGTCAGTCCCATTGACTCCCCATGTTAAAATGCCCAACTTTACAGCAGAAAAAAGTATGTTTACAGCCTGGTTCAAAAAGTGGTTTTGGTCTATATAGCTAATTTCGCTCTTCATGTCAACTGTGAGGGGGGTGAATTTTTTTATAACTCATCCGTTTAAGTTATATTAAGCCTTAAAGTTCTGCATAATTAAGGGCGTGGTCACTTGAGTGACAGGGGGATTGCCGCTGCTCTCACCACTGGCGCGCTAGGCGGGCGTGGTTTCAGCAACCAGCTCCACCCACGTCCCGCCTTTTTGCCCATTTTTGATTATCCGGGAGTGACGTGCGGTGACGCGATTCCAAGATGGCGACGGCCGACTCCCGCCCACTATAGGCTTCAAAATAGCGCTTCAGAATCCTACGGGTGACGTCACGGACACTACGTCCATATTTTTTACAGTCTATGGTAAAAACATCTCGTTGTCACTTCAGATGCTACAGAAGTCCATAAGATACATACCAGCATAATAACACACTCAGCAAGACATTGTTTAATGATCATTTTTGATAATATCCCAGAAAATATTAAGATATATTTTTTATCAATACTACACACCCCTATCTCACAGTTACCCAAAGTTACTATTTATTCAGCTAAATTATTTTTATCTCACTGTATAATGATTATATAGAATTAATGAGACACAAGGAATATGTTTCTGCTATAACTTTTTTTTTTTCCCATTAGTTTAACCCACCATTGCCAGGTCTGTGCTCAAGAGGCACCGTTTGGTATAGAAAAGGAACCATTACGAATTTCACAGTGAGTATTTATCTTTAGTGAATCTTTGTTTCATATTAATGCCAAATACTATTAGTTCTTAGATGTAATTTGTCAGGAGTTGCTTTCTTGAGAGCTGCCATGAGACATGGCTTGGATGTAGACTGCTAATTCTAATGTAGACTTAGTATTGACATTGCTATTTTATACTTTGTTTTTGCAGAATACCAAGCCATTGGAGAACCACACAACTGCAATGAAAATGGACCTTCTTGAAATGGTAAGCAGTGGCACTTGCACCTCAACAGCCATGTCAAATGTGCTGAATGTTAGGTCAACTGGAACTGGGAACACTTTCCATAACACTTAATGTGCTTGTTGCATTGTAAGAACAATGGCCTCTACATTAATATTAGTCTGTTTTGTTCTTATTTATTCCGAGGTCACAGTAGCCGCCAGATCCAGTCTGTACCCAGCCCAGATGGTGGATCAACACCTAGAGACAAGCTCTACAGCCCTGAATGTCAGCAGAGACCAAATCAGCTCGATCAGCTCCAGAGACGGATCATCAGTAAAGAACTCCTCACCTAGACGGCCGTTGGCGCAAGACCATGGGAACCAGATGAGACCTTTGCAAATCTGAGTTTGCTGCAACAACGAACTTTGGGACTATTGACACTATTGTCTTATTTAATACTGTAAAGTTGCTTTGACACAACCTGTATTGTTAAAAGCCCTGAATAACTAAATGCGACCGATTGATTGAATGTCTCCGTTGTCCTGGAAGAGGAGGTGGAGCTTGACAACTTAGGAAATGCATTTATTGTACTCTTTGGATTATTGTATGCACTCATCGTGAGTACTGCAAGGACTTAAAGGGATAGTTAACCCAAAAATGTAAATTCTGTCATTAATAACTAACGCTCATTTCAATCCAAACGCATAAAAACCTGTTTATCTTCAGAAAACAAATTAAGATATAGAATATAAATTTTGATATAGAAATTACAAATAAAAATAGAGTTTTACTCTATTTTTACGTTTATATGGAACGACATGAGGGTAATTAATGACAGAATTTTACTGTAAACACTGCTTGAAGTAATCTCCCCATTACTTAAATTTGATGGTGTTTTTGACATTTTTTAATATATGAATGTATTTTACACTTAATGTTTAAGTAGATGCAGTTTCATGAGCTCAGAATACCTTTTGTGATATTGGTAATATTCAGTGGCAATACACTGAACATTGGTTGAAGTAATCTCAGATTAATTATTACATTTTATACTGTAGAAAGTTTACTGTGTATTTATAATTTTAAAGAATTTTCATATTATGTTGAAGATTTCATTAAAAAATGATTAAAATGTGGCAATGTATCGTCATTTAATATTTTTTTCCTTTTCTTTTGGTACAACAGGCAATAAACAATTCAGTAAGATTGTTTTAGCAATATACATTTACTGATATACATATTTGAATTAGGTGAAACAAAAAATGTATGCGACCACAATTTTAAATATTTAATTGGGCCAATAACATCTTTGGTAGACTTATTTGTTTTTCAATTGGCTCAATATATTATTTCTCATTGAGCCAATGTTAACAGACTGTTGCCACAATTGATAAAATTCAATTAGCAGAATATCCAATTGGGCCAATTGAAAAGTTTAGATGTGATCAGTCACTAAAAAATTTTGAGTTTGGGGGGTCTGAAATTTTTTACAGTGTTCCTGAAATGTTTTCTTAAAAAAAAAAAAAAAAACATGTCTTTACAACTGAAGAAAGAAAGACAAACATCTTGGATGACAAGGGGGTGAGTACATTATCTGTACATTTTTGTTCTGAACGCGAACTACTCAAGTGTTTAAAAGAAATTTCAAAAAGAAAGTGTAAAAAAAAAGTCTTCCAAATTTTATTTTGTCATCACTTCCTCTACTCTTGTAATAAACTATACCAATTTTATTTTTACACTGAACACCAATGAAGACATTTTAATGATGGGCTCTACATTAACTTCCATAATAGGACAGCTAGCTAAATTTAGAAATAAATTGTTTTCTTTTTCTTCCACAGTCCCTCGATTACTCTCTGTTCTTCTATGTTTTAGGCTGACCAGAGGAAGGAGGCGGAGAGAGAATTGCAAAAGACCACGATGACATTTTTTGTGATCCGTGAAAAAAATAAATAAAAAATGCTCTTAGTCGTGCGCTGGACATTTCCATTGTCATTGATGATGTGGAAGTACTAAATGAGTTGCCCTCTTTTGCATGTGACTGTGCCATGATGTTTGGACTGTTATGCACTGAACCTAAAATATCCTGACGGACTCAAATATACCTTTGAGGTTTTATTAAAATTGTATTAATTTTAAGTTTAAACCCGATTAAGGGAAGTAAATCTTTTGATTTAAAATGTAGATTAAGGTTGTTGTTGTTTTTTTGTAGTATAGTTTAGTAGACTTGTTTCTTCATTTTGATCAGATTAAACTAGAATAAAAAAAAAGTTATTAAAATTGAATTAGCCACAGTCAAAGCCTGATTTATACATTTAGTATACCTGGGATACTTCAATGTTCACTGGATTGTTTCTAATTTGGCTTCATTAAGAACTACTTTTGCAAAAAGAAAAAGACGTAACTGCCAAAACTGTTAGGCGTTCAATATTATCTTGTGTAACTGTTACGTAATAGTACATTTATAATGTGAGCAACATCTCATTTGGAATTAAAGAAACATTTCCACAAAATAAAACGATCGGTGGGCCATTTTGAGCTGAAATGTTACAGGCACATTCACGACATCTTGTAAAAAGGAGCATAATAGGTCTCCTTTAAATCACAGGTGGTTTAAGACTGGATTAAGATTTTTTTAAATTGTAAGGGAATACAATTTGTTTAAACATACATGATCAAGTAAAGTAAAAATGTAGAAATTAGGCTTTGTTTTTATGTAGTATTTAAGCCTACGTGACCACAGACACATTTTAACAACCCCAGTGTGCTGGAATGAATTATAGTATTGTGTTAAAAAAAAAAAAAGCCAGTGTCTGGATTTGGCACATTTAGAGGTTAATTAGTTGGTCAAATCACAGATCATGTCACTGCAAATGTAAAATGCAGGATTTAATCCAATGATTTCAGCCTATCGACTCACACACAGATTAGCGGCAGTGTTTGTTTTCAACATACATTTATTTCAGAGAATATTCATCATGAACTGTAAAATACTGAATCTGGGAATCAGCGGTTTTCCTTGACACAGTACTTGTACGCCCATCGCCGATCTCTGAAAGTACAACACATTAGTGACTAACAGCGCTCACAATCTATTGTCTAATAAGCTTTGCATAATAATGTTTATAAACAACAGGAGTAAATAAATTATACCCACTCTGGTTCATTTCGATGGTAGCTATGAACGCCCACCAGAACATTCCCGGAGGGCACAGCCCAGTGGAAGTACTCATCGTAGTTGTTCACGTATGTGGTCCAATGACAGCTCGCAGAAACCGGACTGTTACAGCAGTAAAATTTCCAGCTGTGTGAAAACATGGTATTAGCATCAGCACAAGTGAGTCAAAGTTTACAGATGAGAATCAGTCGATCAGAGCTCACCGTCTGTCCTCATGGGTGTTGCTGTGGTAGCTGCTCATTCCTGCGATCACATGTTGTGCTGAACACTCAAAGAGGACCAATTGGTCAAAGTCGTTGACGTAATCTGTCCAGTAACATCCACTCTGGCCGTAGGTGTCTTGACAGCTAAAGTCCCAAACTCGGTCCTCACGAACATTGTTGTGTTCACTTTGTTAACACAAGTTGGAATGGAGAAAGAAAGTGGTGATTCAACCAAAAGTTGTCAACAGTGATGCATTTATTGTTTCCGCTTGGTATGCGTTTTCAATGTTTCACCTTTCAGGAATTTCCTGATAATTTACTCACCCCAATGTCTCTCAAGAGGTTCTAGTTTTTAATTCAATCACTTTTTTTTTTTTAGGAAAACAACCCAGGATTTCTCCATATAGTGCCCAACGGACTGAAGGGTAATAATGCAGTTTTAAAGCAGCTTCCACACGATCCCAGCAGAGAAATGAGTCTTATCTAGCGACACATCTGTTTTTGTAATTACAATTTATATACTTTCTAACCTCAAATGCTCATCTTGTTCTGTGATGCGCATGCATGCTTTTTCTGTGGACTGTGGTTTACTACAGTTAATTAAAAAGGCTGCAGAAGTACTGACCCAGTCTTTACAAAGTGAACGTGCGAAGGTCAAACACCCTTTACAAAAAAAAGAAAAAAGATGATTTTGAAATTAGAGCAGCAAGAAGGAGATTAGGGTTTTTGACACATCCTAAAAACCTTAAAACAGTGCACAGAGTACACATGTGCATCGCAGAGCTATAAGATGAGCATTTGTGGTTAATGGTTTAAATATTAATTTAAGAAAATTACTCTTCATTTTGCTAGATAACACCCTTATTCAGTGGATGGGATGCGTTGAGCCCTTTGGAGCAGCATTGAAGCTGCATTTTTAACCATTAATCCGTTGAACACCATTGATAGACAATTCCTGGAATGTTTTTCTTTGCAACTGAAGAAAGAAAAACATGCATATCTTGGATGACATGGAGGGGAGTAAATTATCTGGAGTACTCCTTTGAACTGATATTTGTGGGTGCCAGTGGGGGCTGGTCAATAGGGGGCGCCGCCCCCCTCAAGTTAGCCAAGGATGAAGACTACTACTAACATGTAAAAAATAAGTCTAATACATATTGCAAAATAATCACGAAATTGCATTATTTTGTCATACTATTCGACTGGTAATCATCTTAGAACCTGTTTAAAAAAAAAAAAAAAATCCAAACTGTTTTTCGTTTGTTCGTGTATGCGGGACGCCGGCCAAATGGGTGAGGCTGAGCTCTGATTGGCTTGTTTCAGATTGTCCTCGGGGCGCAGAGGGGAGTGCCCCAGACCCTCCTACTTAAGATCTTAGCCAATCAATATTGTTTTTATACATTGTCCTCATGTGATTGGACCGTTCTCGACTGTCAAATATGTGCAATATCTTTTCCGAGATGAAAGTAAATTCGATTTTATCTAAAAAAAAATAACTATCACAAGCCTTTCAGATGAAGAAAAAAATAAAAACAAACATACGAATCATGGAGCTTGGATAAAGGTTGCTCGCTAGATGCAATGCAAGTCATGCCTTATATCGTTTTCCCTGTTTTTATTTCAAAGTCCTGTCACCAAATCGTTGTGGGCAACTACACAAAGTAACTGAAACAATGCAGTTTAACTCGATCGTAGGGGTACAATGGTTTATGTGGATGATGCAGTTACACAATAGACGTTTTTTTTTCAAGTAAATTGTGAGTGTTTATGTTAGTATTATTAGAAGCACAATATATAAATTATATATATATATATATATATATATATATATATATATATATATATATATATATAGTTATAGTGTTCCTTCTTTAATTGGACATACATTCAGTTATGTCTACCAACTTGACAAATAAATTGTTAATACCATTATAATTGGTTCAAAACAATTAATGGTCTACAAGTATTTAGTATTTACAGTTTTTGCATAAGTTACTTATTATATTGGACTATATATTACTTTATTTAAATTTATTTATATGCAATGTTTTACTACAAATCAATTTATTTTCACTGTCTTTAAAACAGATTTATCCTGTGGCTCCCTCGTGTGGATAACGTATGGCCTTCATCTCTGAATCACATTATTATAAATGGCTTATATTTTTTTGGATGATTAAAAATGTTTAATGATTTCTTTACTGATAATAAAGCTTATATTAACAATGTGATTCATTTTGTGTGCACCCCCCTAAAATTTTTTAGCACCAGCCGCCAATGGTGGGTGCCATCTGCCAAAAATCTGTTTGTTTTTTCAGGTGGAATCTGCATTCAACTTGAATGAGCAGAACACATTAATAAGCACAACTCACCTCGCTATGGAGGATATTGACTGGCTTGTAGGACAGACAAAATTTAGAGCATCATCATAGTTGTTCTTCCAGCCTGAGTAGAGATACATATCAAACCCAATTAAGTTTGGAATATGTTCAAATATCAAATAACACAAAAAGCTTATGCTACTAAAGTCACCCACCTTGTCCAGGGGCCAACAGTCCAGTCAGCAGCAGAAGCAGAGCAACGGTCTTCATGGTGTTCAGGGATGCAAACACAATTTGTGGTGTTTATTGTCCTGATTGCGTTCTTTTAAATGCTTTATCACGTGATTGAATCCAGCAGCAGCCAATCGCGAGTCTGAGGCAAAACATAAAAACTTTACAGACCAGTGAAATCTAAATATTTATCTTAGGGCATTATATGAAACTTTTTTTAATGTAATTCGGTGTTATCAGTTTGTGATTTATTTGAAAACAGCTCAAAATTAAATTTCATATAACTTTACACTGTAAAAAGTGCACAAGGCATGTAGTTACTCTAAAGATATTGTTATAATTTTCTGTCTAGCCATCAGTATTATGTAAAACAGTTTGGTTTATTCAAATGAAAAGTAAGACTTGTTAGTGTAAAGTAAATACATTTCTTCAAGTTAAATTCAAAATATTGCTTCCAATTGTCACGTGACTTCTAACGTCATCCGTGGTCGTGCGTGTCGACGTTCAGCTTCCCGCCATCTTGTTACACCGCATGGAGGAACTGTGGTAAAACGGGAATCAAGAAAACTGGTAAGTAATTTTAAACATACGTTTGGACATGTTATTAACATTATACATGTATGATTTCATAAAATATTATGTTGTACTGATGTTTTACATACGGTTAGTATTACTAGTTTGACTTGGCTAGAAGCTTTACAAGTTTCTCCTCATCACGATGTTAAACCAAGTGCAAATAAAATAATGCAAGTAAACTGCTTGAGGTGAGATGGATTGATATTGATACGTAGTAACTTCTAAAGACTGTTTCGGGCCTGCTGGAGTACGTTACTGTACTTTATATCGTTACATGGCGCCGCCATTAATGAACTAACGTTACATACACGCTTCAGACGCTTTGTATGGACTTAACGTTGTTATTAGGGGTGGGAATCTGCAGGCACTTCACGATCCGATTCCAAAACGATTCTTGATCTACATTTTCCCCAATTAATTCTTCTGCTGTGCAAATACATCTTTACAACTTTACATTTTAAAAACATAGTTGGAATCTCTGCAAAAGTAGGTGTGTCAGTCTTCACTGGTATCAAGATTCAATTTTTATTTACTGTTTTAATTATCAACTAAATATCACAATGGGTCACATTCTTAGTTTTCAATATTACTGCACATGGCTACATTTTCATATATGTTTTATATCAAGTTTATTTTGTGCCAATTTTACTTAATTTTTTTTAATTATATAAGCAAGGTACTTAAAACAATTACTTTAAAATAAGTGTTCTTTAAGTATCTGAAAGTTTACAGACAATATAGTTTTTCCTTTTTCCTCAACATTACTGCATTTATTACTGATATGCTGAGTGCTAAAACCACCAATAATACCAAAAATAATCTATCTTCTCTTGATTATTTAGAAACAAATAAAATCAGAAATCATATTTTAATATTTCCTCTTTTTCCCATTTGTTATTATTAAAAAATATATACATTTTATATAGGCTACTTTTTTTCAGTGGACTTTCAAATTTTGCATTGTTGAGAAATTAAGAGAATATACAGTTTTGGTAATAATTAAGTACATTAGCACAATAATGATAATGTCATGTATCCGGGATCTCGTATGCTGACGATAGGACCAACAAATAGCGTATTATTTACGCACCCTTTATGCATCCTAGGTGTATATGACTTCCCAGGGCTCTAGACTAACTTTTTGCACTGGTTTTTCTTAGGTGCACCAGCACAAAAGTTAGGTGCACCCAAATTTTCAACCGCATCACATTTAACACCGCAGTTTTACAAATTCACTTTTTTTTAACTTTTTTATTTTATTTATTTTTTAATGCCTGTCCATTTAGGCAATATTGACTTGTAAATGATTAACTAACAATCTGGTCAATATAAAGTTCTTTATTTTAAGCATATTTTTTTCCCCAGTGCTTTACCCTACTTTGTGTAATAACAAAAACATTTCAGTGAAAAAATAAGTCCAAAACTCTCTATGTTAACATTTTGATCAATAGGGCTTTACAATCTTTTTTTTTTTTTTTGAAATTCTTGTTTTAATTTTTCTCATAATCAAATGAAAGCATAAACATTTATTTATTTTTAATCAAATGAAAAATAAACCTTTTTAATTTTTGGCAAACATATATATGATTTATAAATAGTAATATATAAACACCGACATTATACTGTACAAAAGTAATACAGGACTAATATTGTTCTGTTTCATGTTAAACCGTACTTTTATTTTGACAGGTTTCCGTGGAGTTTCTGTGTGTACAGTATGATATGATGCTTTCTCAAATGAAACGGTAAAAGTGACACAGTAGGTTTGGAGATTGAGTTTATCTGTTCATATGAGATGCAAATACCAAAAATTAGCGGGAGCGTCACGCGTGCTTCAGTAGCCTATACGCGTGTAGTTAAAAAAAAAAAATACACGTCTCCATTAATACATAGAGGCAAACGGAAACATGCAGGATTCATTTTAAACAGTCCTTTTGCCTTTCAGTTTTCATAGACATATGTATATATATATATATATGTTCATAGACACTAGTCCATATCGCGATTTGAATTAAGTGGCAGACCAACTTTTGATTTATCAATCCAGAAATCAACGTATTACGTGGCATTCCGCGCCATAGTAAATTTGTTTTTTATGAATGGAGTCCACGATCCAGTCCGTGTTTTTGCGGAGGAGGCATTGTAAACGCTTGACAATGTAGAGACATGCTGACTGCATCACATGCATTTTCAAATGTACACACACGTACAGGAATATCTGGACCACGGCCAATCAGGGGGGGGGGGGGATCCGTCCTTCATCTCTGATTGGTTTAGACCACGATATGGGTCTAATGTTTGTCTGTTGTTGAGCAACGGGAGACTTTAAGAGTGACGGAGTTTCGTTTTTTTCCCCCTTGAACGGCTGGTCGCACCGGTGCAACCTTTGATTTTTTTTTTAGTCGCACCAAATTGGTCGCACTCTAGAGCCCTGTCTCCTTCTTTCAGACGAATGCAATCGGAGTTATATTAAATCAATTCTGGTACTCATAGAACAGCATAGATTGAAAATAAGTCGATCCATAATAAAAAAAAAAAATGCCTCACATGGCTCCGGGGCGGTCGGTAAAAGCCTCCTTTAGATGTGTTTGTGTAAAAAAAAAAAAAGCATCACTGAATAAGGCAAAATCATTATTTATATTGGCTAGTATTTTATAAATTGATAAAGGCTATTAATTAGCATGGAATTGCATCTATAGTTTATTCATATAAAAATATCCGATATGGCTTGAAGACAGGGTTTCCGCGGGGTCTTAAAAAGTCTAAAATTTAAAAATCAAAATTTTAGGCCTTAAAAAGTCTTAAATTCGCTGTTCTAGGTCTTAAATAATTTTACACAGGTCTTATTTTTCCGATGTCCATGTAACGCTACCTCTAATGCTCATTTAAATTCTCTTTTTGTTGTTTCCGTGGTGTTGTAGTTCTTTCACAATTCCAAATATAATTTGCTGCATTTAAACTACAAATGAGACCAGCATGCAATAGCCAATCAGCTTTCTGTTATTGGCGCAGGTCTCTCTCGGATTGTACCGAAGAAGTAAAATGGATTTAACTTTTTAGCTATGGGGAAGTGCAAGTTTAGCGATACTTAGCTTGAAAAAACTGAATATAGGGCTTGGCTAAGGCCAGTCGCTAACAACTAGATTTTTTTTCTCCCTCTGTGGAAGTTACTGCGTCTTCAGAATCGCAGTAGCAGAATACAGATCAAACGACCTTTTTCTGTATATCATGTTATCAATAATAATAAGAAATATAGGTGGATCTAGCTGACCGCCAGCCTTCGAAATACTTTTAAAATGTTTTTTTTTTTACTTGCCCGACCGAACAAACCGCCTGATTAAAACTGAAATGACAAAAACAACTAGCGAAGCATCGAAAGGCAAGAAAGATTCATATTTTAATACATTCAACGTAAACAGAAATTGATAATGGATAGTGTATTTCTGGTCTATTTGTGACATACTTTAAAACAAATGAATGTAACAGCACTCTAAAGAAACACACTGAGGTAAAAATTTCAAATGTATAGTTTATTTATAACATGATATAGTTCAGTAATATACCAAGTGAGCTTTTTGCTGAAAATTCTCACAATTACAAATGTTACATTTAATTTTAGCTCAATAAAAAAGTAGTTAGTCAAGTAGTTACTTACATATTAGACAATATGCAACATTAGCAGAAGCATTCTCCTAGCAACGTTTTGCTATAATTCAGCGTTTTGCTCGAATCAGTTGAAATAACTCGCTCATGAAGTGACTTACCGCCACCTGCTGGTAGTTTAGGGTGTTTAAAAGTATGCCTCCACACCCAACATTTCTAATGTATATATTTATTAGTCAATAAATGTATTTAAAACATTAATCCCACTTTTAATTTTGCAGTGTAAATTATGTAATCTCAGTGCTAACAGCCATTTAGAATTTATTGATAAATTCATAAAATAAATTTCAAAGGTAATGCATACATTTCAAAAGTAAAAAAAAGGCCTTTATAAAGGTAAATCAAAGATGCAGATTTAAGATGTAAAAGCTAATAGAGCACTGATGAAAATATTGCTTCAGAATTTTTTTTTTTTTACATCAGACAGGGCTCTAGACTAACTTTTTGCACTGGTTGCACTGGTGCGCCTAACTTTTTTTTCTTAGGTGCACCAGCACAAAAGTTAGGTGCACCCAAATTTTCAACCGCATCACATTTAACACCGCAGTTTTACAAGTTCACTTTTTTTTACTTTTTTGTTTTATTTATTTTTTTAATCCCTGTCCATTTAGGCAATATTGACTTGTAAATGATTAACTGGTCAATATAAAGTTCTTTATTTGAAGCATATTTTTTCCCCAGTACTTTACCCTAATTTGTGTAATAACGAAAACATTTCAGTGAAAAAATAAGTCCAAAACTCTCTATTTTAACATTTTGAACAATAGGGCTTTACAATCTTTTTTTTTTTTTTTTTTTTTTTTTTTTAGAAATTTTTGTTTTAATTTTTCTCATAATCAAATGAAAGCATAAACATTTATTTTTAATCAAATGAAAAATAAACCTTTTTAATTTTTGGCAAACATATATATGATTTATAAATAGTAATATATAAACACCGACATTATACTGTACAAAAGTAATACAGGACTAATATTGTTCTGTTTCATGTTAAACCGTACTTTTATTTTGACAGGTTTCCGTGGAGTTTCTGTGTGTACAGTATGATATGATGCTTTCTCAAATGAAACGGTAAAAGTGACACAGTAGGTTTGGAGATTGAGTTTATCTGTTCATATGAGATGCAAATGCCAAAAATTAGCGGGAGCGTCACGCGTGCTTCAGTAGCCTATACGCGTGTAGTTAAAAAAAAAAAATACACGTCTCCACCATTAATACATAGAGGCAAACGGAAACATGCAGGATTCATTTTAAACTTTTTGCCTTTCAATTTTCATAGACATATGTATATATATCTATGTTCATAGACACTAGTCCATATCGCGATTTGAATTAAGTGGCAGACCAACTTTTGATTTATCAATCCAGAAATCAACGTATTACGTGGCATTCCGCGCCATAGTAAATTCGGTTTTTATGAATGGAGTCCGCGATCCAGTCCGTGTTTTTGCGGAGGAGGCATTGTAAACGCTTGACAATGTTGAGACATCCTGACTGCATCACATGCATTTTCAAACGTACACACACGTACAGGAATATCTGGACCACGGCCAATCAGAGGGGGGGGGGGGCAGGATCCGTCCTTCATCTCTGATTGGTTTAGACCACGATATGGGTCTAATGTGTGTCTGTTGTTGAGCAACAGCGAGACTTTAAGAGTGACGGAGTTTCGTTTTTTTCCCCCTTGAACGGCTGGTCGCACCGGTGCAACCTTTGATTTTTTTTAGTCGCACCATTGAGAAATTAGGTCGCACGTGCGACCAAATTGGTCGCACTCTAGAGCCCTGTCAGATATTTCTAGTGGTACTTTTATGGGGATATGTTGTGTGGAATAGTATCTGCTGATATGAAAAGTTCACTGTATATCGTAGTAATAAATTTAATTTATGACAGCCATGAAATTGTTTACTTTTTACATTAAACACATTAAATACTACATGTATGCATGTAATATAATATCTATTTCCATTACAGGTTCGGTCTTAAATTTCATATAAGGTGGTATTAAAAAGGTCTTAAAAAGTTTTAAATTTCACTTGTTCATATCTGCAGAAACCCTGATTATAGTCCCTCACGTCCGCTGCGTTCTCAAAATTCTGGCAAT
This sequence comes from Garra rufa, assembly GCF_049309525.1. Lineage (NCBI taxonomy): Eukaryota > Metazoa > Chordata > Actinopteri > Cypriniformes > Cyprinidae > Garra > Garra rufa. The sequence continues at coordinate 44,378,632 of NC_133371.1, read as the reverse complement.
TTGATAATACCTAGAATATCAAAATCAACTGCGGGCGGCAGATCATTTTCTTATCTAGAAACAATCTACCTAACACTGTTCGGGAGGCAGACACAATCTGTCAGTTTAAATCTAGATTAAAGACACATCTCTTTAACCTGGCTTACACATAAAACATGAACACATTCCTATAATTCAAATCTGTTAAAGGATTGTTAGGCTGCATTAATTAGGTCAACCGGAACCGAAAACACCTCCCATAACACCTGATGCACTCGTTGCATCGTAAAAAGAATGGCATCTACGCTAATATTAGTCTAATTCTTATTCCGAGGTCACCGTAGCCACCGGATCCAGTCTGTACCCAGCTTAGATCATGGATCACCACCTGGAGATGACTTCAATAGCCGGATGAGCTCCAAAAGCGGATCATCAATAAAGACCTCGCCAACCTTGACGGCCATCGGTGCTACACCACGGGATCCTGATGAGTTCTCTACAATCAGACATTGGTACAAACTGTTGTTTCGTCTGGCCAGAGGAGACCTGGTCTCCCGACTGAGCCTGGTTCCTCCCAAGTTTTTTTCTCCATTTCTGTCACCTGTGGAGTTTTGGTTCCTTGCCGCTGTCGCCTCTGGCTTGCTTAGTTGGGGACACTTTCCAGCGATATCGTATATTACCAATGGGCCAATGGGTAAGTTATGTCAAAAGGGAGGCCCACTGTCTTAGACTTTGAAAACCCCTGATGTAGACAATTCAAACCACTGACATTTTCTCCAACCAGGTTTGCTTTACCAAGTTATGTTTCACTACCAAATCTACATTTGCCCATGTTTTACTCGCCCCTCAAGGCATCCTAACTAAGTATGGTTATATTCTTGATGAACGATACAGGCAAAGTTATAATCCTACACATCATTTTACTCTCAAGCAGTAGAATGGGGGGAGTTGTTTATTTTTAAAGCTTCAAATAGTGCATTTATCGATCAAAGAACTGCTTGAGACGGCTCTGTGGTCTTAACTAAGGTCTTCTCGAGCCTTGAGGGTGAGTAAAATATGGGGAAATTTTGATTTGGTAGTGACATAGCTTTAAAGTAGTTTAAGTAATTGTGTTATCATTTACACATCAGCCTGTGTGACTTTCCTCCACAGAACACAAAAGAATATATTTTGAAGATTGTTGTTAAGAGCCCCCCATTCACTTGCATTTGTTTTGTGTCCATACAATAATACTGTAGTAAATGGGGCTGTGCTCTTCTGTTACCAACATTGTTCCAAATTTGGTCAGAAGGCAGTAATTCATACAGGTTTGAAATGACAAGAGGGCGTGTAAATAATGACATTTTTAAATGTGAACTACTCTAAAAAGGGATTGGTTTACCTAAAAATGCATTTTGAACACGGAGTAAATTAATAAATGCCTCTGATTGGCCATTGTGGTACTGCACTCAACAAATATGTCTGTGATTGTCTACAACGGTCAACACACGGGAGCGTTTGATTGTACAAGTGTTTAAAGGAGTAGTTCACTTTCAGAACAAAAATGTACAGATAATGCACTCACCCCCTTGTCTTTCTTTCGTCAGTTGTAAGGAAATTGTTTTTTGAGTAAAACATTTCAGGATTTCTCTCCATATCATGGACTTCTATGGTGCCCCTGAGTTTGAACTTCCAAAATGCTTCTTTAAAGGACTCTTAAAGATCACAGCCGAGGAAAGAAAGGTCTTATCTAGCAAAACAAAATTGAAAAAAAAATTGAATGTATGTACTTTTTAACCTCAAATACTCATCTCCTCTCTAGTCCGGCTCTGTGTGTACTTTGGGTAAAGATTAAAGAGTATATAAATTGTAAATGTTTTTAGAAAATAACTGATCGTTTTACAAGATAAGTCCCCTTTTCCTCAGGTGGGATCATTTAGAGCCCTTTGAAGCTGCATTTAAACTACATTTTGGAAGTTCAAACTCGGGGCACCATAGAAGTCCACTAAATGGAGAACATTCCTGAAATGTTTTCTTAAAAAAAGATAGACATAAACATCTTGGATGACAAGGGGGTGAGTACATTATCTGTACATTTTTGTTCTGAAAGTGTACTACTCCTTTAAGTGTTTAAAAGAAATTTCAATGCCAAAGAAAGTGTAAAAAAATTGTCTTCACCCAAAAATGACAATTTTGTCATCATTTACTTTACTCTTGTAATAAACCATACAAATTTAATTTTTACACTGAACACCAATGAAGATATTTTAATGAAAGTTATCAACAGACATCTGGGCTCTACATTGACTTCCATAATAGGACAGCTAACTAAATTTTCAGACGGAGTGTTTTTCTTTTTCTTCCAAAGTCCCTCAATTACTCTCTGTTCTTCTATGTTTTAGGCTGACCAGAGGAAGGAGGCGGAGAGAGAATTGGAAAAGACCACCATGACATTTTTTTGTGATCCGTGAAAAAAAATAAAAAATGCTCTTAGTCGTGTGCTGGACATTTCCATTGTCATTGATGATGTGGAAGTACTAAATGAGTTGCCCTCTGTTGCATGTGACTGTGCCATGATGTTTGGACTAGTGATCGACCGATGTTGATTTTTTTTTATTACCGATAGCAATTATTTGCATGTTTATGTGCCCGATAACCGATATTCATAACCGATATTTATTTACTATTATACGTCTGTTTTTGACACAATGATTACAACACCACTGAACTGAACAAACCGTTTTATGTATAACAATCACTCCCTCCTTGCATACAAATCAAAACTCTTATTTATAGACCAATAAATAGAGGGGTCTGAAAGTGCAAAAAATACAAGTGCACTGTTACTAATGTGTTTTTGTTCAAAAATAAAATATATTTAATATTCATATTACAACAATAAAAATATTTTATGAAAAGTACAAGCAGCAACACTAACATTACCAATAAGCAAAATAAATATAGAATGTCTGTCTTCAAGCACAGGAGATGTAGAAATGTAATGCGCATAGCAGACTATGTGAGCGGAGCGGTGTGATTTTGAATGGAGGGAGGAGCGGATTTTTTTAAAAGTCGGAGCGTCGTGGTTTTCACTCGCTCCAAGACCGATCCATTATGAGTACAATTCATGCCAACGGAACGGCCCGTAATATAACTGCATATTAAGCAGGAATTCATATGTTAAACATGTTTAGCTTGATACAGATGGATCACTCAAATCAGAAAGAATGTAAAGGATATGATGACGGCAATGGATGAGCGGTAAATTATAGTTCACAAGGAATTGGTTTGTTCCTATAGATAGGCTACTGAATATTTTCAGGTGAAAGCGTGATTTTAACAGGTACAGCACTTATTCACACGCAATCGCTCTGTCAATAATGCATTAAAACAAATAATGGTATCCGATTTCGAATGAGCAGAAATCTGTAAGAAATGCAGCGATCCGTAGGTAAAATAACTGATGAAAACATTATTTTCATTACAAACTCTGCACTGCAAAAAGCAGCAATTATAGGCTACCCTTTTAATGCCGACAATTATTAGCTTGGCATGTGGTAGAAACAAAGATTGCACACTAGTGTTTAAAACTCTCCTGTTATTTGATTTTATTATATTTTATGAACAGGACTGTTACATTTTAAACATACAGAATTTTTTTTGGATGCGGAGCGGTGTTTTTGATATCAGTGAGCGAGGAGTGGAGCGATTATTAAATGCAAGGAGCGCGGAGGGGGAAATTGTTGCCGCTCCACTCCACTCACTTACTCTGCACCGCATAGATATTTCCAGCCACGTGGTAAAGTTGTGTTTTTGAAGTTTTCTATATTATTATTTATTTTTTATATATTTGTTCATTATTCGTTTACTTTACCACTGCGACTTTGCATGCTGCAGTTTTGTGCAGCTTTCTGCCAGCCCTGCTCTTTATTTTTGTTCGAAATGCCTTTGTTCTGAGATGGTGATAATAAACTATAAATCTAACATTGTGATATATTGATGTTTGTTTTATATCTGTGGATTGTATTGTAGACTAGTCAAGTGTTGATTTGAGATATAGGTTAAATTGAGTAAACTCACTGTGGACCACATAGGCTACAGCTTGGATATCGATGTCACTTAAAAAAAAACTTACATTTAAAAAAACAAACAAAAAAACTCCAAACATTTCTCTAAATTATTCTGATAAAAAAAAAAAAACGAAACGAAAAAACATAAACTTTCTATCAAATACAAATCTGGTCTATTTTAATGGCTGTAACAGTATAAGCTGTTTGGCGAAAAAAGACGGGCTTCGGGTTGAATCGGGCCAAAAATGTTGATAAGCTGTTGGAGTCGGACAAGGGCAGGGCTACAGATTTAAGGTTATAGATTTAAGGCCCGTGCAGGGCTCTATTCATGGCTGTATATTATTTAATTCAGGCAAAGTTAAGTCTTTATTGTGACAGGATTTGACGGATTATCTTGCGTGACTGTGAGTTCGTCTTTATTTCTTACAGTCAAGCTGCATGAACTACATATCAGTCATTTATGGAACACATCTAATTTGTGCATTGATAGCTGTTATGTTAAATAAAGTTTACTAAAAATAGCAAAGCAAGTAAGTATACTTCATGTGCACTGAGTTGTTTTCCCTCAGACGCCGTGCTGTAATAGCGATCATGCGCGTAATTCTCAAAACACCCACAAGATGGCAGCGTTTATCGGTGAACCCGATATTACAAAACCGATAACCAATTATGGTAATATGTTTGAATATCGGAAAAAAATATATCGGTATATCGATATATCGGTCGATCTCTAGTTTGGACTGTTATGCACTGAACCTAAAATATCCTGAAGGACTCAAATATACCTTTGAGGTTTTATTAAAATGTTATTAATTTTGTTAAGTTTAAACCTGATTAAGTAAAGTAAATATTTTCAAATAAAATGTAGAAATTAGGTTATTTGTTTTTTTTTAGTAGTATTTACTTGACCACAGAATCATTTTTACAACCCCAATGTGCTTGAATGAATTTGAATATTGTGAAAAACTTTTTTGGCCAGTGTCTGGATGTGGCAAATTTACAGGTTAATTTAGACATCCTTTAGAGGTTAATTTGTTAGCCTGCTGTCAATAGAGTTGGTCAAATCAATAATCATGTTACTGAAAATAAAAAAAGAATGTGTTGAAAATGTCGCGTCCCTTAGCTGGTTTAGTTCCGTGTTAGCCCCAAGCTCCACCCACCCAATCAGGACTGTCTCACAGGCCTTGGCTGCACTTTTCTGTGCCCACAGCTGTTCTTTTGTTGCATGTGGCTGTACTGAGCAGAGGACTTGTTTCTTCACTTTGATCAGATTTAACTAGAATAATAAAATGAAGTTAAGATTGAATAAGCCACAGTCAAAGCCTGATTTATATATTTAGTATGCCTGGGATACTTCAATGTTCACTGGATTGTTTCTGATTTGGCTTCATTTAGAACTACTTTTGTTAACAGAGCAAAAAAAAAACATTAAGTAACTTCCAAAACTGTATGTCGTTCAATATTATCTTGTGTAACTGTTACGTAAACATAATATTATATTTATAATGGGAGCAACATCTCATTTGGAATTAAAGAGTCATGCATGAAAACAGTGTGTTTCTGCTTCCACAAAATAAATGATCTGTGGGCCATTTTGAGCTGAAACTTTACAGGCACATTCACTACATATTGTAAAAGGAGATTATGGTCCTTTTACAATATGTAGTAGGATGATTTAAGACTGGATTTAGATTTTTAATTGTAAGGGAATACCATTTTTTTTTTTAAACACATGATCAAGCCAAGTAAAAATGTTAAATAAAGTGTAGAAATTAGGCCATTTGTTTTATGTAGTATTTAAGCCTACTTTACCACAGAATGATTTTTACAACCCCAATGTGCTGGAATGAATTATAGTATTGTTTAAAAAAAAAAAAAAAAAAAAAATTGTGTCTGGATTTGGCATATTTAGAGGTTAATTAGTTGGTCAAATCAAAGATCATGTCACTGAAAATGTATGATTTCAGCATATTCACACACATCAGCCACAGTGTTTGTTTTCAACATGCATTTATTTCATTGAATATTCATCATGAACTGTAAAAGAATAATGAATCTTGGAATCAACGGTTGTCCTGGACACAGTACTTGTACGCCCATCGCCGATCTCTGAAAGAAGTACAACACATTAGTGACTAACAACGCTCAATCTAATGTGTAACAAGCTTTGCATAATAATGTTTAGAAATAACAGGAGTAAATAAATTATACCCACTCTTGTTGATTTTGATGGTAGCTATGAATGCCCACCAGAACATTCCCGGAGGGCACAGTCCAGTGGAAGTTCTCATCAAAGTTGTTCACGTATGTGGTCCAATGACAGCTTGCAGAAACCGATGAACTTTTACAGCAGTACAATTTCCAGCTGTGTAAAAACATGGTATTAGCATCAGCACAAGTGAGTCAAAGTTTACAGATGAGAATCAGTCGATCAGAGCTCACCGTCTGTCCTCATGGGTGTTGCTGTGGTAGCTGCTCATTCCTGTGATCACATATTGTGCTGGACACTCAAAGAGGACCAATTGGTCAAAGTCATTGAGGTTACTTGTCCAGTAACATCCACTCTGGTATTTGGTGGGATGACAGCCAAAGTCCCAAACCCGGTCCTCACGAACATTGTTGTTTTCACTTTAACACAAGTTGGAATGGAGAAAGAGAGTGGTGATTCAACCAGAAGTTGTCAACAGTGATGCATTTATTGTTTCCGCTTGGTATACATGCGTTTTCTATGTTTCACCTTTCAGGAATTTCCTGATAATTTACTCACCCCCATGTCTTTCAAGATGTTCAAGTTTTTATTCAATCACAAAGAAATTACATTTGAGGAAAACAACCCAGGATTTCTCCCCATATAGTGGATTTCAATGGTGCTCAAACGCTCATCTTGTTCTGTGATGCGCATGCATGCTTTCTCTCCATGCACTGTGGTTTACTACAGTTAATAAAAATAAAGTAAAAAAAAAAGCTGCAGAAGTAGGCCTACTAGGGTTTACAAAGTGAACTAAGAAGGTCAAACACCCTTTACCAAAAAATTATGATGTTGACGATTTTGAAATTAGAGGAGCAAATAGGAGATTGGGGTTTTTGGCACATCCTAACAATCTTAAAACACAGTACACATGTGCATCGCAGAGCTATAAGATGAACATTTGTGGTTAATTGTATAAATATTAAATTTAAGAAAATGACTGATCATTTTGCTAGATAAGACCCTTATTCATTGGATGGGATTGCGTTGAGCCCTTTGAAGCTGCATTTTTAACCATTAATCCGTTGAACACCATTGAAGACAATTCCTGGAATGCTTCTCAAAATACATAATTTGCAACTAAAGACATGCATATTTTGGATGACATGGAAGTGAGTGAATTATCTGGAGTACTCCTTTGAACTGATATTCGTGGGTGCCATCTGCCAAAAATTTGTTTTTGCAGGTGGAATCTGCATTCAACTTGAATGAGCAGTTCACATTAAGAAGCGCTATACTCACCTCGTTATGGAGGATATTGACTGGCTTGCAGGACAGACAAAATTTAGAGCTTCATCATAGTTGTTCTGCCAGCCTGTGAAGAGATAGATATTCATCACCGAATTCAGTTTGGAATATGTTCAAATATCAAATAACACAAAAAGATTATGCTACTAAAGTCACTCACCTTGTCCAGGGGCCAACAATCCAGTCAGCAGCAGAAGCAGAGCAACAGTCTTCATGGTGTTCAGGGATGCAAACACAATTTGTGGTGTTTATTGTCCTGAGTGCGTTCTTTTAAATGCTTTATCACGTGACTGAATCCAGCAGCGGCCAATCACGAGTCTGAGGCAAAACATAAAAACTTAATAGACCAGTGAAATCTAAATATTTATCTTAGGGTATTATATGATTTTTTTTTTATGTAATTCAGTGTTATCAGTTTGTGATTTATTTGAAAACACCTCAAAATTAAATTGCATATAACGTTACACTGAAAAAAGTGCACAAGGCATGTCATTACTCTAAAGAAATTGTTATAATTTTCTGTCTAGCCATCAGTATTATGTAAAACAGTTTGGTTTATTCAAATGAAAAGTAAGACTTGTTAGTGTAAAGTAAATACATTTCTTCAAGTTAAATTCAAAATATTGCTTCCAATTGTCACGTGACTTCTAACGTCATCCGTGGTCGTGCGTGTCGACGTTCAGCTTCCCGCCATCTTGTTACACCGCATGGAGGAACTGTGGTAAAACGGGGATCAAGAAAACTGGTAAGTAATTTTAAACATACGTTTGGACATGTTATTAACATTATACATGTATGATTTCATAAAATATTATGTTGTACTGTTGTTTTACATACGGTTAGTATTACTAGTTTGACTTGGCTAGAAGCTTTACAAGTTTCTCCTCATCACGATGTTAAACCAAGTGCAAATAAAATAATGCAAGTAAACTGCTTGAGGTGAGATGGATTGATATTGATTCGTAGTAACTTCTAAAGACTGTTTCGGGCCTGCTGGAGTACGTTACTGTACTTTATATCGTTACATGGCGCCGCCATTAATGAACTAACGTTACATACACACTTCAGACGCTTTGAATGGACTTAACGTTGTTATGCTTTATTATTATGATTTTGTTAAGCTTTAAAAGCATGATGATGTTTATTAATTTATTATGAAGCTCGCGTTCGCAAGGTATTCGCTCTGCTTACTTGTATAGCCTCTCTTTTATGATTAATGCAGGGCTCTCAGTCTCAAGTTTTGGAAAAAGTTTGGAGTGAGATTTTATCTGTTAGGGGAGGAGCCACTCAAATATTTGCAGCAGCGGCCCCTCGGCCCCACGCAATTCTCTCCTGTTTTTGGTAAAAGTTCAACTATCTATTGTTCATAATTAACCAGCACAAAATAAAAAATATAACAACTGGTAATTCTGATAAGTCAAATTCATAAAAATAAAATGTTTTAAATATTTCAAAAAGGCATATGTATCAAAAGCAAAAAAAGAAAATTGGCCCCAAACGAGCAAACTAAACAGCTGTGCTCAATGCACATACTGTAAACATACAGGAGGATTGCAGAACTTGCTCATAGCATGTAGGGTGAATAGTGGTAAAGTGGGACAATGGGTAAAGTGGGACAGTTAAGCTTAATAATTTATATCTTTGCAAGGATATGTTTTTATTACTAAAAATCAACAATGAGTTCATCATTAGCAAGTATGTGATAAAAAAATAAAAAAAACTGTGGCTATGACATCACTTCCAGGGTGTGGCACATCATATTTAACAACCTTGCAGTGAACTGTGATGGTAAGTAAAATGACATAGCATTCTGAGGTAAATAATGTTAAGGTTATAAAAATAATAAAACTCATGGATCATTTGTAATTCTTATATATTTTGTTATAGGATGTAATGGTGAATCAGAATGTTAAAAAATCACATTCATATGAATCTTTTTGTTTGTTTGTTTTTTATGTGATTTTGACACTGTCCCAGTTTGCCAATAGCGTATTGTAAAACTGGGACAGGGTATTACTGGCAAACTGGGACAGCCATTCAAGTCATTTTAATGGAGGAATTGAGTTCCCTTTTTATATGTCCCTCATAAATTTAGTTAGTTAGCCAGATATTTCAACAAAGATTGACTTAAACTACTACTTAGTTCTCACTCATTCACCGTGAGACTCACGAGATTGACACTTTTCAAAAACAAAGCCTGCCAAACAAAACAAAAAACAAGAAAGATGGAGGGTACAAGCACGGATGGCCAGGATATTTGCAATATTTGTAAAGCCACATTTGGTGATGAAAATGATCCAAAGAAGACAGAGGACTGGATCATGTGCATTGTTTGCGAGGACTGGTTCCATGAGACGTGTGGCGAGAATGGCCTCATTGAAGACAAGGAGGTGTTCACTTGCACTGACGTGTAGATTAACCTTCCATACAGAATTGAAATTTAGCCTGTGTGCAATTAATTAGCCTACAATAAGAGATGTTCATGAAGGTTACTGTTTTTTTTTTTTTAATTAAATTCGTATGAAATAAATTAAACCCAGTATAAAATTTTGTGGGCAGGCGAGGGAGGTGGTGGGTTGAATCTGTCGTACCTGCACTCCTTCTTAAAAAAGTGATGTTTATATTATTGTTGTTTATATTGTTGTTTATATTGTTATTGTGTATTTAATTTATAAGGCCTACACTTGAATAACAATTGAATGGGTTTTAAGTGTCCCAGTTTGCCAATAAAGGTGTCCCAGTTTGACAGTAGAGCCTTGAAAAATGTGGTTTGGGGTCATTGTGTGTTTGAGGAAGAGTCATCCTTCCTGTGTTTAATGTTTCTTTCTTTTTTATTGTGTATAGTATAGTAGAGCTCCTAAGCTATTTAGAATAGTACCATATGAGCGGCTAAGACATTAGGATCATAATAAAAAAGTATGCATAATATACATTTTCAGAAAGTGTCCCACTTTACCACTATTCACCCTATGTCAATCTGTGTGTGTGTTTGTGAAAGAGAGAGGGTACATATTTAAGCTTACTAATGTCATTTTGTATTTCAAGTGTTTATTGCACACTTTGATGCCTTGATGACAGTGGTAGGGGCTTGAACTTAGCTAGAGTAATTATTTACATGTAATTGAATTATGTAATTTAATTAAAAACGACATTTAACTAATCTGATACAGTTACTGAGAAATAACAAATATAGTTAAATTACAGTTATTTTTAAAAATGTTTACATGTAAATATAAATATTTAAAACGTAAGAATCACTTTAATCTAGTTTGCTGCTTTGGGAAGGGGCGCAGCAGGGCGGAACGCGGTCTACACTGTTTGCCAATCGCAACACACTGGGACTTCTGACCAATCACAATACTTTTGACTTTTCGGAAGACGGGACCCGGAACTAATCGAGCCGTTTGTGCCAGCCTGGGGAGAAAGCTATTGTAATAATGTAAATTATGTGAAAAATAATGCGTTTTTCGAACAACTAAGCATGTGAGCATGTTCAAGTACACCTCAAAAACAAATTAAAGAATTTGTAAAGGAGCATAATAGGACCCCTTTAAGATTTATGGCCTCTTTGGACACACAGATCTCTCTGCTTCTTCAGCTTATTAGGAGAAAAGGTGGAGTCCTCCGTAAAAAAACTAAGGACACTATTAAAGTTTTGGATCAGGTATTGGTTGCATGTGAAAAAAATTGCTTATGGCAACCAATTTAGAAGTGTTTTGGTCTAATAAAAACAATACATCTTGAACATTTTGTAGAGTCTGGACATAAACATCACAAGAGGGTGCCAGCTGAAGTGCCGGATTATGTACCTTGGTGAAGATGCAAGCTGTCTGATCAAAGAATACCAGGTAATGGTCTACAGGGGTTTTCAAAGTGCGGGGCGTGCCTCCCCAGGGGGGAGCCAGAGCGTGTCAGGGGAGGAGCAGGGGAAAATATTATATATTAAAAATATACTTACTGAGTTTAAATATTATTATATATATATATATATATATATATATATATATATATAT
>NC_133371.1:44321057-44366595 GCF_049309525.1 Garra rufa | reverse complement strand
AAATTCAACCAGGACACCTGTTTAGGTGCCGGATGCATTGTATTGCATTTATTAAACTTTATTTTCTCATAGTAGGCTATATGAGACTATGCAACACTGACAAAACAGAGTTTTTAGCTTTATTATATATTAATCACCAATAGATTAGCTGCTAAAACACCACACCTGTGTTTTATCCCATTGGTTATTCATGTAAAATAAACTCTAAAAAGAAGAATGTTTTGTAAGTGCTGATCATGGTAAATTAACGAAATAAATAATGTACAGGTTGTGTTGTCATTACTTTGCTCTTAAACTAAATGCAGTGTAATATATTACATATTTAATAATTACATTAACAGTGAACAAGCATCTAACTGTGGGTGAAAAGCTTATCATAAAATCGCCAAAATTCTACATGTTAAGAATGAATAGTACACAAACACATTTGGGCACTTATTTAGCCTATAAATTAAAATAATAATAATTACTATTTTAAGTATTATGACGTAAAAAGCTTATAGCCTACTACTGTTTCTCAGCTATTAAAATAGTTCAGTTTTGCATAAAATGACAAAGTGACTTTATTTCGTTTCGTTTTTTAAATAAGTTAATTTAGAAAAATGTTTGGAGCATTTTTTTGTTCGTTCAATATAAGTTTTTATTTTTTAAAGTAACGACAAGGCGGCCAGCGGCAGAGAATGAGTTCATTATAGCCTGTGTTTGATCAGTTTTGCCTTCTCAAATCATCAGGACTTGCTGACAATAAAATTTATAGGCCAAGCATGAAACAATGTTAATTTCAACAATAAACTAATATAAATGTGTATATATTTACCGCCTGCATTTTATCCTATTGCCAATTAATTAATTAATTGTTTTATTATTTCATTAAGTAATAATTTAAAGCATTCTCGATATAGGCCTACATGTAATAGTCTGTGAGGTATGTATTTGCTCCTGTTGAGATAGAAAGGGTATTATGATTGTTTTCTGTTCTGATGTTATTGTGATGCACATAAATAAAAGTATAGACCTATTACAGTTCCAAATGATGTATTACTTTAACAGCTTACTTTCCACTCTCTGCACCAACAATTGCATATGTGCCTATATGTTATGTGCACATTTATATTATTTTAACGATGAAATTACATTGTTTTATACTTTAACTTTTTTGAGACTATATCTATATTTATTTTAGCCAAGTCAAAATTTATCAAACACGATCAACTCACTGTCTGCCGCTGGCCGCCTGATCGTTACTTAAAAAAAAATAAAAACTTATTTTTAAAGAACAAAAAATGCTCCAAACCTTTTTTCTAAATGAACTTAATAAAAAAATGAAACGAAATATAGTCACTTTGCCATGACATACAAAACAGAACTATTTTAATAGCTGAAACAGTATGCGCTGTTTTTGGGAGAAGGTGCTCTGTGACAATGCTCACCGTAAATAATACTGATAATAGTAATTATTATAATTATTATTTTAATTTGTAGACTAAATAAATGAGTGCACTTAAGACAGTAAACTGTTTACCTTTTACAGTTTTGGAAATGTCATTCTTAACATAACACATTTTGGTGATTTGTGATAAGCTTTTCACCCAGAGTTAGATACATGCTGCACTATTAATTTTATTATTAAATAAGGCCTATTGTTACATTGCATTTAGTTTGAGAGCAAAGCAATGACAAAATAACCTGTACATTATTTGTTTTGTATTGCATTTTACCTTCTCCTCTCCAATACTTTTTTTTATTATTATTCAGGCAATTTTATATTTTGAAAAATATTATTAAATAAAACAAAGCCGTTTGAACAGCGCTCTTCACTTATTATTTTATTTTGGTACCATGACCGCACTTACAAAACAGGCTTCTTTTTAGCGTTTATTTTACATTAATAACCAATAGGATAAAACACACGGTGTTTTGGCAGCTAATCTGTTGGTGATTAATATAAAATAAAGCTAAAAACTCTGTTTTGTCAGTGTTGCATAGTCTCATATAGCCTACTGAGAAATAGTTTATTAAATGCAAAACAATGCATCCAGCACCTAAACAGGTGTCCTGGTTGAATTTGGGGGCGAGGCCACAAATCCGTGAGAGCAGTTTACAAACTGGGGGAACGGATTGCGAAAGCGTGCGCACGGATTATGAATTTGTGGGTACGGATTCAAAATCCGAGGGTACGGTTTACAAAATCTGAGCGCACGGATTGGAAATTCGTGGGCACGGTTTGTTAATCCGTGGGCACGAATTTTTAAACTGAGGGAACAGTTTAAGAATTCGTGAGAACGGTTTATAAACTGAGGGAACAAATTGCAAAACCGTCCCCACGGATTAATTATTTTTCTTCTACAGGTGACGTAAGGGGCTCCGTACATAGAAATACAGTCAAAGCTCTGAAAGCAGCTGCTGCTGTCATTCACTCGTGCAATCAGTTGTGATTTTCCAGTGCAAATGCCAACCGACTCCCATTTTCTCATAGGTCACCTGACCTCGTCATGCCACTGCAACTTGATCAATGCGGTTATTAAAGACGATATATATCATACACACATGACATGTAAAATTACACAGGATTGAGTGGCTGCTGAACTATGGTGAATTCTAACATTGATTGAAATACTAGTGCACTTGTAAGTGCACACAGCACAGCAAAACTAAGTTATGTAGTTAATAAAAACAGTAAGATTGTGAGATATTTTTAAAATTTCAAATAACTGCTTTATATTTGAATATACTGTATGTTAAAACGTAATTTATTTCTGTGATCAAATCTGAATTTTCAGCATCATTACACCAGTCTTCAGTGTCACATGATCCTTCAGAAATCATTCTAATAGACTGATTTGCTGCTCAATAAACATTTCTGATTATCAATTTTGAAAGTTCATATGAACAGCATGTATTTGGAATATACATCTTTGTGACATTATAAATGCATTTTGTCACGTTTGTCAATTTAATGAAACCTTGCTGAATTAAATAATTTCTTTAAAAAATCTATACATATATGTACAGTTGAGATCAAAGTATACACCCCCTTTCAGAATCTCCAAAATAATAATTTTACCAAAATAAGAGGGATCATACAAAATACATGATATAAACTTTTGACCTCAACTGTACGTCCAGACAAAATGCACATATATACTGCAGAAATACTATAAATAGTGTGCTATTCTCAACATATGAACATCTGTCCTATCCTAACAGCTCCACCCACTGTCATTATGACATCACGAGACTCAGAACATACCAAGATGTCATTGTTTTTTATTTTTTTATTGTGCTGCGAAAACCATGAAGGAGCCGTTGTGACGAGCCAAAGGTATTAAAGCACAGCAGGTGCTGCATGAATAAAGGAATGCATATTCATGAACATTAGCATTCATTTGCATACATTGATACATCCCCGCATCAAATTAAGGTCAGTTTTAAGCAGTCTAGAGGTGAAACACCTAGAGCCGTAATACGAGTTTAACATTTCAACAGGAGTTGCGCTTAAGGGTATGTTTTAATATATTCACAGATTCGGGAAAACACTTTGAACACTGAACCTTGTCAAACTAACTACGCATAATTTAAATGGTATTTGATGTTTAGCTACTTCCTCCTATTCCTGTGGGATACGCGGAGACAATAAATAATCAATTTATAGGTTAATTCACCGCACACTGTTGTTTGAACAATCAATTAAGGTTGCAGTTTGTTTAGTAACAATAGTCACACTGATAAACTGACTGATACACTTCACTTTTAAAATGCAGATAAGCTACTGAAAAGTGAGTAGTGTTCATTTATAAATCACACATTCTTTTTCTCACAATTCAGATTTTTTTCTGACAGAAATTCAAAGTTGTGAAGGGAGGAAAAGTCTGAATTGTGAGACTTGATTAAAAAAAAAAATTAAAAAACCTCTGTTACCGTTATTTATTTATCTAGGAAAAAAATAGATGTAAAATGGGGGGGGGGGGAATAATTTCATCACATAATTTAGAATTTTCCCCCCTCAGAATTCTGACTTTTTTCCTGAATTGTGAGATGTAATTTAAAAAATAAATCTCTATTACATTTACTTTTTTATATTTATTTATTTTTTAAAGATAAAAGTCAGAATTACCTTTTTACTTCATGGCAAAATAAATAAATATTTTTTTTAAAGGGAAAGAAAAAAATGAACACACAATTCCTGACAGAAATTCACAAAAAAATAATACAAAAAAATGAAAGAAAAATCTTTTACTTTTATTTATTATTATTATTTTAAATAAGTCAAAATTACCTTTTTACTCCATGTCAAAATAAATAAATAAATACAAACAATTAAAAAAGAATAAAATACCACACAATTTTATTCTTCACACAAAAAATGTGACCTTTTCTGACAATTCAGAAAATTTGTGAGTTGTGAGAATTAATAAAAAAATTGCAAGATAAAAGTGAGCCTTATTTCTTATTTTTTTTAAATGGGGGATGAAATCTCTATTACCTTTATCTATCATTGTTATTATTTTGATTATAATTATTTGAATAAAAACAGAATTGTGAGATATAAACTCAGACTTTTTTTCTCACAATTCTGACTTTTTCACACCGAAATTCACAACTGTAAGGAAAAAAGCCTGAATTGTGAGACTCAATTTAAAAAAAATTAAAAACTCTATTACCTTTTTATTATTATTATTATTATTATATTTTTTTATTTAAAAAAAAAATTGTAAGACAAAAATTGAGAATTTAGAGAAAACAGTCACAATTCTTTTTTTTCTGCCACAAAATACTTTAAAAAAAAAAAAGAATTGTTAGATATAAAGAAATCTGAATTGTGTGAGAGAAAAAAAACTGTAATTACCTAAAAAGTTACCAAATCTGCTCTATTGTGGCACAAATTCATTTGGGTGAAAGTTGTCAAATTAGATGTCAGCATGGGAAATTGTCTGAAAATGTCTAACATAGTACATAACATATATAAAAAAATATCTTTACTCTCACTTCTGATCAATGTGTCAAACTGAATATATTAACTGAAAGAAAAACTGTATTTTATAAAAGTTTGATTAGTGCCACATCCACAGGAAGAAATTCATTTTTTGATAATGACCTTATGCACATCATCCAAATGAATAAATACACAGCATGAAATATTGATATTTGTGACCCTGGACCACAAAACCAGTCTTAAGTCGCTGGGGTATATTTGTAGCAATAGCCAAAAATACATTGTATGGGTCAAAATTATTGATTTTTCTTTTATGCCAAAAATCATTAGGAAATTAAGTAAAGATCATGTTCTATGAAGATTTTTTGTGAAATTCCTACTATAAACCTATCAAAATGTAATTTTTGATTAGTAATATGCATTGTTAAGAACTTAATTTGGACAACTTTAAAGGTGATTTTCTCAGTATTTAGATTTTTTTGCACCCTCAGATTCCAGATTTTCAAATAGTTGTATCTTGGCCAAATATTGTCCTATCCTAACAAACCATACATCAATAGAAAGCTTATTTATTGAACTTTCATATGATGTATACATCTCAGTTTTGTAAAATTTAACCTTATGACTGGTTTTGTTGGCCAGGGTCACATTTAGACATCTATCAAAGATTTTATACTCACCATGTACATTAAAATCAACACTGAAATCCTCCAAGGCCTTTTAACTTCAATCAGTATAAGCGTTTCTCTATTGTGTGTATGAAAAGATCTACAGATAAAAAACAAACAGTTTAGTATTATTATACAAACATATTTAACTCAATGCTGTGACTGGCCAATCAGAATCAAGTATTCCAGAAAGCAGTGTAATAAATGTGTATCATGTAAACAGTGGATGTTTGTTTAGCTGAATGAGCCGCGGTGACTGGATTCATCAGATAGAGCTGTGGCGGCGTCTGAGACATACATATGACTGCGTATCTGTCTTCTGCGGAGCGGGGGTTCGGGATCTGGGCCCTGAGGGAGGCTTTGATCTGTTCTTCACTGGCTTTCATCCCTCCAGTCGCTGCTGAAGGGAAAGAGGGGAGGAGCAGAGATCAGTGCGCAAACAAAGGAGGAAAACCAGAGGAGGTCACGGGAAAAAAGGATTAGTATTGTACCTGCTGATGCATTCTGTAGTCTGTACCGTTCCTGTATATAAAGCAGCTCATCTCAACTGTTGTGTGATGACCCAAAAATGAGCCGCAGGTCTGTTCTGACAATGCTAAAGCAAATAAAGATATAGTCATGCATTGTTAAAGAAGATAAACAGACTTAGCTTTCAAAAGGAGAAAGGAGAAAACAATGTGCCGTTGATGTCAAAGGCTGAATATACAATCAAAATCTCATCTGAAAATTTCATCTGAAGCTCGTCAAATTAGATGTCAGCATGGGAAAATGTAAGATATTTTTATGTTAAAAGACCATTTTAAATAAATCCTGCTCTTTTGAATCTTGAAAAATAAAATGCATCACGGTTTCCAACTATTTTCAACATTGATAATAATCAGAAATGTTCCTTGAGCAGCAGATCAGCATATTATAATGATTTCTGAAGGATCATGAGACACTGAAGACTGGACTAATGATGGTGAATTTTAGCTTTGAATCACAGGAATAAATGACATTTTACATTATATTCAAATAGAAAGCAGCAATTTGAAATTGGAATAATATTTCAGTTAATTTTACAGTTTTTACTGTGTTTTCGATCAAATGCATGCCACCTTGGTGAGTCTTCTTATAAAAACAAAACAAAAAAAATGTCATTAAAAATTAAAAACAGACCACAAAGGTAGTGTATATAAATAAAAATAAATAGGTAAATAAACTTAAATAGATAAAAATAAATATTGGAAAAAAAATATTTTTATTAAAACATTTTATTTTAACAATGGAGCATTTGTGAAAGAAGCAGTTCATTAAAAACTGATTCACAGAAATCAACTTTCTTGTACATTATTATAGCATTAGCAAAATTGATTTTTACCATCACTTGGTTGAAACTAGTTGTCTTAGATGCCAACATGGATGTGTTTGCGACAAAAAATCAAGAACAAAACTACAGTAAAACAGAATGCAAGTTTTCTATGATTTAATTCGATGATTTAATAAATACATTTTAAATGTAATTTATTCAAATAACTAGCCTAATTTTAAATTAAATGATACTTGAATATAAAACATTGATTTATTTTGTATTGTGTATTTGTGACCCCGGACCCCAAAAACTTAGCAATGCAATTTACTAATCAAAATTAAGTTGCAATATATTTACAGAAGGAAATTTACAAAATATCTTAATGAAACATGATCTTTACTTAATATCCTAATGATTTTTGGCATAAAAGAAGAATCGATCATTTTGACCCATGCAATGCGTATTTTTGGCTATTGCTACAAATATACGTGCTACTTAAGGCTGTTTTTATGGTCCAGGGTCACATTTATGAACAAAACAACTCAAGTTTAAAGAAAATATATGTGACCACAAAACCAATAAATAAAGGTAATAGTTTTTTTTTTTTACTTAAGAAACATTAAGTCTCAAAATTCAGACTTTTTTCCTTACAATTGTGAATTTCAGTGAAATTGTGAAAAAAGTTTTTTCCAAATTGTTTTCAAGTTTATAACTTACAGTTCTGTTTTTTATTTTAAAAAAGAACAAAGATAATAGAGATTGTTTTTCCTTTTTTATTAATTCTCTCAATCCAGACATTTTTCCTTACAATTGTGAAATTCTTTTTTTTTTCTTTTATGCCAAAAATCATTAGAATATTAGGTAAAGATCATGTTCCATGAAGATATTTAGTAAATTTCCTACCATAAATATATCAGAACTTACATTTTTGATTAGTAATATGCATTTCTAAGAACTTAATTTGGACAACTTTAAAGGCGAGTTTCTCAGTGTTTCATTTTTGTTGCACCCTACGATTGTAGATTGCACCATCAGAAAAAAAAATGCAATATTAAAAATTGTAATAAAAATCTATGATAGTATCTCAGTTATGACTAAAGTAACACTGGAACAAAAGTCACTATGACTAAAAAGTTAGAACTGAAAGGTTCTCCTCCAACATCAAGCTGTAAAACGTTCTGGTTATTTCTAATAGTGCAGAGTGAATTGTTGCACAATCTGCATGACTCTGAATTAAAGTGCAGGAAGATTTCAGATGTGCCACTGTGCACTGCAGTTTCATCCAGACGGACGATTTATTATTGCAGTGTGGCCGCAGAGGCCAGTTGGATTTTTTAATGCTCTTCACAAATGTCAGCGCATAAATCTTCATTACTCTAATGATATTCACAAACTTTGCCATGTTGCCTTGCCACTTTGATGCTGAGACGCCACATACATCGAATGTCAGTCAAACTGCTGTTGCTAAGTTACTAGAACATCAGCAAAAATCCATAGAGTGAAAGCGCTGACATTGTCTTACTCATGCAAACACAGCGTATAGATCTGTGTGATGATGATACTGATGAGCAAACCCAGCAGTCTGAGGTTCAAAGACTGATCCAGGAAGCATTGATGAGTTCAGTCAACCACTTATAAGTCATTGCAGAAGAGTACTGAAGTTGCTCTGGTTGAAACATGTCTAATATGTATCCAGAAACTGAGTAAGTTCATTGCTTCATTTATTCGACTTGATATGCATCACCAGGTGTTTTTATTTAAACTAAAATGAAAAATGTGACCCTGGACCACAAAACCAGTCATAAGGGCTATTTTTATCTACATGAGTAAATACACTTTCCATCAATGTATGGTTCGTTAGGATAGGACAATATTTGGCCGAGATACAACTATTTGAAAATCTGAAATGGGTGCAAAAAAAAAAAAAAAAAATCAATCTAAATATTGAGAAAATCATCTTTAATTTGTCCCAATGAAGTTCTTAGCAATTTATATTACTAATCAAAAATTAAGTTTT
The DNA here is from genome assembly GCF_049309525.1 of Garra rufa. Classification (NCBI taxonomy): domain Eukaryota; kingdom Metazoa; phylum Chordata; class Actinopteri; order Cypriniformes; family Cyprinidae; genus Garra; species Garra rufa. Next base: position 44,357,686 of record NC_133371.1, on the reverse strand, counting down.
ATTATATATTTATGGAAGGAAATTTACAAAATATCATCATGGAACATCTTTACTTAATATCCAAATGAAAAAAAAGAAAAAAAAAATCTATAATTTTGACCCATACAATGTATTTTTGGCTATTGCTACAAATATACCTGTACTACTCAAAGGAGAAATTTAACAGATAACTTACTCACCCCTTGTCATCTAAGATTTTCATGTCATTCTTTCTTTAGTCATAACGACATTTTTTTTAAAGAAGAAGACATTTCAGGATTTCTCTCCATATAATGGACTTTAATGGTGCTCTTGAGTTTGAGCTTCAAAAATGAAGTTTAAATGCAGCTTCAAAGAGCTCTAAATGATCCCAGCTGAGGAAGAAGGGTCTTATCTAGCGAAACGATTGGTCATTTTCTGAAAAAAAATAAAATTTATATACTTTTTAACTTTAAATGCTCGTCTTAGCTTTGCGTGAACTCTGTGTATTCCGGCTCAGTACAGTTAGGGTATGTCAAAAATCAAAAAACTCCCGTCTCATTTTCTTCACCAACTTCAAAATCGTCTTTCATCACTGTTTTACCTTGTTTGTAAAGGGTGTTACATCTTCTTTGCATGTTAACTTTGTAAACACTGGTTCGGCAGCAATGAAGGACAATTTTGAAGTTGGAGGAGAAAATGAGATGGGAGTTTTTCCTAACTGTCTTGAACAGGAATACACAGAATTCACGCAGAGCTAGACAAGGTGAGCATGTGAGGTTAAAAAGTATATAAATTGTCAATTTGTTTAGAAAATGACAGATCGTTTTGCTAGATAAGACCTTTCTTCCTCGGCTGGGATCGTTTAGAGCCCTTTGAAGCTGCATTTAAACTACGTTTTGGAAGTTCAAACTCGCAGGCAGCATAGAAGTCTATGGAGAGAAATGACTGAACACAAATATTTTTTTATTGTGCATTCCTTGTGCAGTTGGGCTATTTTGTGCAGTTGGGCTATTTTGATTGAGTAAAATAACCAAAAAATATATACTGTAGCTAACTAACACAATAAAGACATGATAACATAATATAAAAATCTGTTTTCGCATATATATATATATATATATATATATATATATATATATATATATATATATATTGCATACACTGTAATTAAAAATTCATAATGAAAACAATATGTGGCTTACTCACCTAAGTAATATAAAATTAATATTTGTGGCCCCAAAGTTGAGCAGTTCTGAGTTCAGCTTCCATCTTTACTTTCTGAAGAACATGTGATGGATTTACAAAAAATAACAAATTTTTTCTTAACCAACTTTTTTCTTCAGCAAGTCTGATGAAAGAGAGAGAAACAAAGAGAGTCAATTCAGTTTGATATGTGCAGACATTTTTAAAAAAATACTGTGATTTCTTATTCAGTCAGTGACAGGACTATGACAAACACATGTGAACATCTCCAGCTTCACTTCAACACTGAGAGACACATCATGGCTCTGTTACAAACCCTAGTGAGCTGCCTACATAGACTGCATTTAAGGCATCTTAAGTGTAAATGCTCATTAAGAATTAGTTCACTTTCAGAACTAAAATTTACAGATAAATTACTCACCCCCTTGTCATCCAAGATGTTCATGTCTTTCTTTCTTCATAAATAAATTATGTTTTTTGAAGAAAACTTTTCAGGAATTTTCTCCATTAAAAATGCAGTTTAAATGCAAATTCAATATGAGAAACATAACCTAAATGTATTGAACTAGAGTTTAAAGCATTTATGGTTAAACATTTTTTAAGAAAATAATCAATTGTTTCACTAGATAAGACCCTTCTTCATAGGCTGGGATTGTTTAGAGCTCTTTGAAGCTGCGTTTAAACTACATTTAGGAAGTTCAAACTCATATTAGGCACCATAGAAGTCCACTATGTGGAGAGAAATACTGAAATGCTTTCCTCAAAAAACTATTTCTTTACGACTAAAGAAAGACATGAACATCTTGGATGACAAGGGGTGAGTAGATTCTCTGTACATTTTTGTTCTGGAAGTGAACTAATCCTTTAACAGGTAATCTGAGATACCTTATTTAAAGGTTCATGCATGCTCACAGAGAAAGCAATCTAAGAATGAACTGAATTAAAAAACATTATTGATAGTTACAATAATTAATGTTATGGTTAACTTAGCGAGACACTAAAGTCAGTTTCTGCATCTGAAGGATCACGTGACACTGAAAACTTGAGTAATGATGCTGAAAATTCAGCTTTGCATCACAGGAATAAATTACATTTTATAATATTTCCACATAGAAAGCACTTATTCTAAATTGTAATTATATATCACAATTTCAATGATTTTACTGTATTTTTATTCAAATAAATGCAGCCTTGCCGAGCAGTTTGGTTTATATTCCTGCTTTATTGTTCAAACAACAACATAATATAATATAATATAATAATATACATGTTCTGACTGGTTTTTAGCATTTCATGTTGCACCTGGTTAGATGCGAGCCTTTCCTCTCAAGCATACTAACCGCTGCCCACTGCACATGCATCCTACGCCCTAATTGACCATTAGCTGTTGGTGCATGCATGACGAGGCTCACACGCCTGCTGTGCTTGAACCCACAGAATCTTCAGCTCAAATTCACACGCTTGCCATGTGAAGCCACATGCTGATCTGCTTTCTGACTATTTGCAAACCTAAAGCTTTAGTATCAGGCACAATAAGACATGCCTTTGAAAGCAAATGCAAACTAAACCAGGATTAATCATTTATAGGAACAGTTAGATGAGTAGATGAGTTTGTTTCTTAATCAGATTTGGAGAAATGTAGCATTGCAACACTTGCTCCCCAATGGATCCTCTGCGGTAAATGGGTGCCGTCAGAATGAGAGTCCAAACAGCTGATAAAAACATCATAAAAATCCACAAGCAATCCACACCGCTCCAGTCCATCGGTTACCACCTTGTGAAGAGAAAAGATGTGTGTTTGTAAGAACAGCGGTGTAATGTAACAAAGTAATAATACTTTGTTACAGTGCTTAAGTATTTTTTGGGAGTATCTGTACTTTACTTAAGTTTTTATTTTTCAGCCTACTTTTACTCCACTACATTTCCTAATTAAAATGTATACTTTTACTCCGATACATTTTCCAGAAGCATATTCGTTACCTAGTACAAAATAGTCCTAAATCAGGATCTCAGTCAGAATTGTGAGATGTAAACTTGCAACTGTGAGAAAAAAAGTTATTTTTCTTAATTTTGCAAAACTGTATGAAAAAAATCATTAAAAAATAAATAAAAATCTCACAAAAATTGTTTTATCTAGAGTGTTTTCTCACAAAAATATTGACTTTCTCTCAAAAAAATTGCATTTGCATTGAATTTTAATTTTCTTTCACCTCTTTATTTCCATCACAATAGTTTTATGAGCAAACACTCAGAAAAAAAATCTCAGAAAAAAAGTATTTTTTCATTTTTTTTGTATCTTGCAATTCTGACTTCTTTTCAAGAATTTCAGGCTTTTCTTTCTCCGAATTGCTTCATACAAACTCAACTCTGGCTTTTTTCTCTGAATTGGGTAATATAAACTTATAATTGCGAGAAATAAAGTCAGAATTGTGAGATATAAACTCAGTATTCTGACCTTTTTCCCTCAGAAATCGATATAAACTCGCAATTATGAGAAAAAAAATGTTCCTCACAAATGCGAATTTGGGACTTTTTTTCCTTAAAATGCAAGTTTGTATCTCGCAATTCTGACTTTTTTCAACTGAATTTGGTGATATAAACTTACAATTGTGAGAAATAAAGTCAGAATTGCAATATAAACTCATAATTCAGAATTTTTTTCAGAAATGGATGCTATAACTCACAGTTGCAAAATAAATTTTGCATTTACTTGTACTTTTACTTTCAATACTAAGTATGTTTAAGATAAAAAAAAAATACTTTTTGTACTTAAGTACAATAATTATCACACACTTTAAGACTTTTACTCAAGTAATATTTTAAACGATGACTTCATGTCGATTTCTGGTAAGATATCTCTACTTTTATTTAAGTATGGTTTTCAGGTACTTTATACTCCACTGTGCAAGAAACAAATTCATCATTAAGATGTTCTAACTTTACACTTGTCACTCCATAATTTCAGATCAAAATCCACCCATTTAGACATGCTTTGGACTGTAAACACTGCTTGATCTGGGCATATTTTTCTCTTGGTTCAGAACAGTGAATTTTTTTCACTGGAGGAGGCGTTATTATGGATTTTGGACTCATATTTTAGCTGTAAACGTCCATTAATAAAACGACGAGCTCCTCCATATGTCCTGTGTCAACGGGGGAAAAAAATGTCATCACAGGAAAGTAAAACTGCACTTGTCAAGCCATTTTATGAGGTCTGTTTGGTCTCTGCATCTCATGGGACATCTGCTCCTGTGAGACTTTCACCGTCTCTCTGTTTCACACAGCTGTTCTGTCAAATAAAGCTGTAGGGAAACTATCAGGGCTCACAAACACACACATCTGACACATTTTACATCTCCACCGTCTATAATTTGGCATACTATCAGCATAGCTCAAGAAATTAATTCCCGACAGTCTGTTTAGCCAGAATGTGAAGCTGAACCTGCAAACAAATGCAACTTTTGACAGATGCAAAGAGTCAACAAGCTGATACTACAAGTTAAAAACCTTAAGTTTGACACAACGATGATAGTTTAACTGGCCTCTAAATATATTGAATTTAATCCAAAACTCATTTTACTTGCACAATGTGACCCTGGACCACAAAAAACAGTTATAAATGTTGATTTTTCAAAACTGAGATTTATACATTATCTGAAACAGCTGAATAAATAAGTTTTCCATTAATGTATGGTTTGTTAGGATAGGACAATATTTGGCTGAGATACAACTATTGGACACATCTGGAATCTGAGGGTGCAAACAAATTTAAATATTGAGAAAAATCACCTTTAAAGCTGCCCAAATGAAGTTCTTAGCAATGTATATTACTAATCAAAAATTAGTTTTTGATATATTTAATATATGCCCATTGCTGTGTGTAGGCAAAACTATCAGGGCTTTACGAACAAGAATTTTGGAACATTTGAGTGCAATTAGGAGATGTGATGCAACTTCGTCTGTTTCCCAACATTTTCAACTAGCTAAGCATGCAATTTCTGACCTGAAATTTCTGGGCATTGAAAGAGTTTTGCCTAAAAGGAGAGGTGGTGATTTAGATTAAAGAAAACTGCTACAGAGAGAATCTTTTTGGATTTTTGAACTCAACAGTCTTTTCCCGAAAGGGATGAATGAAGAGATACACTATTCATGTTTTCTGTAAGTATTTTTATTCTTTTTTAGAGATAAACATTGTTAACTTTTTTATAAAAAGAATTGTGTTTATACCTGTTCTCTGGGTCTGGGCTGAAGCCCCTCCCATTGCACCTGTTACCTGTTTCCTGATTACCTGAGTATTAATTGACTGCATGTCTGGTGTTGACTCACTATGAGCATTGAGAATAGCTGGATGGCTGAAACGTCTGCTCTTGCTCTATTAAAATAATTGATTCCTTTTGTTAAAGACTTTGTCTAGTTTTTCAGAGTGCGAACCATCTACAGTCTCTTCTATATTTTATTGGTTTTCACGCACCTGGACTTACAATTAGCCTTCATCTGAGCGCAACAATATTTCCTTGTCTTCATATATTTACGATAAGAAATTTACAAAACGTCTTCAACATGATCTTAACTTAATATCCTAATGATCATGATGACCCATACAATGTATTGTTGGCTATTGCTACAAATATGCTACTTAAGAGTGGTTTTGTGGTCCAGGGTCACGTAGATATAAAAGAAACAATATTTAACAAGAAGGTGGAATTTTACAGCTCTCAGAAACCCTCTCCTGTGTGATATGATCTATTAAGGCCTCAGGGAGTCTAATTTCCAAAACATTTGTCATTGAGCCTGCCTTCATTTGCATATTTCATAATTAGTGATAAAGCTCTGCATCCCATTTGGGAAAATAAGATGCTGCTGGCATCCTGCATTTTGGTCGTGAGGGGAAAAGGTTGATTTGATAAGCATAAACAAAGACGAATGAAGTACAGTAACCCAAATCCACTCCTAATACGCATATTCATCTTGTGAAATGATATAATAATGTGATACCTTCTCAATCATCACTGATAAAGCCCCTTCAGGTGCAGACAGAGAACACGCCCATCTGAAGGGCTCTTATGAAGCGCGGCCGCGACCTCTAGCGGAAACACGTCATATTACAACACAAAGACGTAATCTCTATGATAATAAGTGTTATAATAAAGATCAGCGTTTGAATGCTACAGTAGTTAACAAGTGATGAGAATTAAGAATAGATACAAATGAACAGGTCTGATGTTTATCCACCTTGTTTTGAAACTCAAAAGTTAGCCGTTTCCCATTGAATGTCCGACTTCCGGTTCAATAGGTTGTAGGTAAATAATCAGAAGAGTACACAAGTGCAGCTGATGGTAATCTGCGCTACAAAGCAGTGTTTATGATTATGTTATTAAATTAAATTAACATAATATGATAACAAATACCAGTTTGCAATATCACAGAGCATAACAGACTGGTTTTGTACAGGTAGAATAACAAGAAGTGAATGACACCGGAAGTCACGTTCCAATTAAAAAATGGCCGCCGCTCTTACGATAATAATAAAGAAATGTTGATAAAACTACATTTTGATTTCACCGACCTGAATCAGAATATCAAATAGGTAATAAAAACGAATTATTAGTAATGTAATTTGCATCTATAGCTCCAATTCGATTACAATAGAAATAGCCTATTATGGTTATACTACTGTTAATACCACTGATCTATATAATGTTCTCTATTATAGATCAGTGGTTAATACTCGCAAAGATAATGGTATAATAACAATAATATTCCCCCCTTAGCTACTAACTTTTATGACTTTCTGTTGTCTGTGGAACACAAAATCAGAAGTCATTATTATTCTGAAGCCATAAAATAACTTTGTGTAGTAGTAGCCTAAAGTAGTATTAACAATAATACACAGCAATAAATCAAATAGGACTAGGTCATTTTGATTAAACGTTTTTTATTTTTGGATGAAACATTGCTTTATAAAAGTGCTTATAAAAAATGAATTAATTTTTAAGTTCTTAGTAAAAAAACAAATAAAATAAAAAAAATTAATTATTTTGTAGCAAAAAAAAACTAAAAACGAATGTCTATTCAAAAACCTTTTGTAATAGTATATTTTTCTACCACTTTACATAGCCCTTATAAAGTATCTTAAAAAACGATCTTAAAAGAAAGTAATTTATAGCCTAAATAATAAAAAAAGACATAACCTGACTGTTATAGCAATCAGTTAACAATGATTTTTTTAAAAAGAATTATTTAATTTTTAAGTTCTTAGAAAAACATTAAATAAATAAATACAATTTTGGGTAAGAAAAAAAACAGGCTAATTTCAAACCATAACCAAAATAAATAATTAATTTTAAAGAAAAAAACAACAACGAATGTCTATACAAAAACCTTTTGTAATAGTATATATATATATATTTTTTGCAACTTTAAATTACATTCCCCCTTTTAAAGTCTCTAAAAAAAACTTAAAGTAAAATAACTTATAAATAATAAAATACATAACTTGGAATGCATTTATAAATAAATGGTTAAATAAATAAGTTCTTGGTAAAAAAAAATATTTATATTTATAATAAATAAATATATAAATAAAAAAGATTCTGTATTTTATAGAGAAAAACTAATGTCTATACAAAAACCTTTTATAATAGTATTTTTCTACACTTTACATTCCCCTTTTTAAAGTTAAAAAAAAAAGTTTAAGTTCTTAGTAAAAAAATTAATTAATTAAAATTTGGGTAAGAAAAATTCCCCTTAAAGTCTCTAAAAAAACAAACGTAAAATAAAATAACTTACAAATAATAAAATACATAACTTGAATAAATAAAGGCACATTTAACCTTTAAACACTTACAAATCAGCTAGATATTTAATTTAATTTAAAAAGGATGATAACAACTTAAAATTAATTAATTTTAAATTCTTATAATCCTAAAAACAAGCTAAAAGTTCAAACAAAAATAAGCCAAATTTAACTTTTTAACACTTACAAATCAGCAAAAAAATTTAAATTTAAAAAGGACAATAAAAATGTCATTTAAAAGTTAAAAAAATCCATAGTTTGATTGATTATTTTTATTATTAATAATATTTTAATAGACTTTCTTCAGGATCATCTTATCAGACAGAAAATGTTTAATAAGGAGTTAAAGAGACTGGATGAAAATCACTTCCACAAACCATAAAAGGTTGTCTGAAATATAAAGGGGCAAAACATGACCTCTATTATCTGTAAGAAATGCATCTCAGTATTAAATAACAGTTCACAGATTTGGCCTTTAAATCCTTAGAAAAGGTAAAATGACTAAAATTGAACACAACAAGTGCAGATCATTTAAAAGTGTGCTTTATGCATATGGATTGAGTTACTAAACAGGGACTATGACTAGTTTGGCAGTGATTGCTCTTGTTGTGGGCGTTTACAGCTGTTGTCGTGTAACAGTAACTGGTTACTGCAGTGCTGTACATGTTTCTGCTCAGCAGCTGCTGAGAAACTCGGAAAGAAACAGCCGAGCGCTGAGACCATTTAATGATGCATCAACACACTCACAGACAGACAGGAGAGAGAGAGAGAGAGAGAGAGAGAGAGAGAGAGAGACAGAGAGAGAGAGACTTTCACTTTGTCAAGGTGCTTCTCAGGAGACAGACTCTGTGAGCAAAACCTAAAACAGAAACAAGCAGGTGCAGAAAAACAAACAGGATAAAGGACTCAGGGGCTAGTTGTCACACAGGGAGCCAAAAGTTAAGTTACACAGATGCTTGTTTTCTTGAGTTGTAGTTTTCAGGGCAACAACTGTGGAAATGTTCAATAGCATTTAGTCAAGACTTTAAAGGGGTCATCGGATGCCCATTTTCCACAAGTTCATATGTGACCCTGGACCACAAAACCAGTCATAAGGTTAAATTTGACAAAACTGAGATTTATACATCATATGAAAGCTCAATAAATAAGCTTTCTATTGATGTATGGTGATGTTAGGATAGGACAATATTTGGCTGAGATACATCTATTTGAAATCAGAAATCTGAGGATGCAAAAAAATCAAAAAGACTGAGAAAATCACCTTTAAAGTTGTCCAAATTAGGTAATAAACAATGCATATTACTAATCAAAATTTACATTTTGATATGTTTACAGAAGGAATTTTACAAAAAATCTTCATGGAACATGAACTTTACTTAATTTCTTAATGATTTTTGGCATAAAAGAAAAATCAAAAATTTTGACCCATGCAATGTATTTTTGGCTATTGCTACAAATATACCCCAGCGACTTAAGACTGGTTTTGTGGTCCAGGGTCACATATGATTCTTTAGGGTCTTAATGAACAGTCTCTAATATACTTTGGTTAAAAATTCTCAATAGTAGTGTAAAAAAACACCCTTTTACTTTGTTAAAATCAGCTCTGCAAAATATCAGCTCACTTTATTGCATGGGCCCTTTAAATGCAAATGAGCTCTGCTCACCCCGCCCCTCTCTGCTGTGGGATTATGAGCCGTAATGTTTACTTTAGTCGCATTTAGCTGCGTTTATGGGCGAAACTTGCCAACAAGCACATTATTAAGAAAAGCCATTTGCAAAGATGCATAAAAAAAACCTTATACTCACTTCTGCTGTGGGTGAAGCTGCATCAAGAATGATTCAAACGAACATAGATGCATTTGTAGATCGGCATCGGCACTTTCCTTTTAAAAATGAAAGTAACGTTGTCCTCTGCCTCTTAGGTGGCTCAGATGTCAGGAGTAAATGACTACTGCTATGTTCATTATTACATCCAACAACAGAACACCACAATCGCTCAAATAGAGTCTTCCTCTGCACCTGAGTCACACAATGGCGATCATATTCGGACTGTTTCAGCTCGATGAGGTGAGACGCTCATGTCAATCAACTGTGTGTCGCCACACTGACAAGAAGCTGAGAATGATCTGATTTTAAAAAGGGGATATTACTTTTAAAGATTAAAAATATACCACTGGGCGGATTTTATCATTGTAGGGTGGTTGTGTACACAAACTGCCAACACACATTAATGTTCAAACAACACGTAAAAGTTAGTTTAGCATCCGATGACCCCTTTAAGAAACCCAACAGAGCTTTTGCTCACAACGAGCAGCATTTACTGACTGACTGAAATGCAATCTATGAAAAAGGTAACTATGTATGCATACATATCACTACATGAAAACCTCCCAGCTCACAGTAGAAAATAAGAATAGGGTTTGTAGGGAGGACAGAGTTTGGCTGTTTGTTTAAAGCGTCTTTGAAGCAGGCTGAGCTTCTCAGGAGACTGATTTCACACTGAAACGCACTGAAGTTCTGGGACTGTGAAAGGTCTTTAGAACTGACTGATATCAAGCTGGTTTTTGGGAATGGATTACAACAGACTGCAGAGTCCAAACCCCAAACTAGACTGACTTTAGACCTCACACACTAAAACTTCTACATTTCAGGATGGACTCTTTAAAAAGTGAAACTATGAAACTAAACTGGTAAGTTTATATCCAGCTATGCATTTTTTGAAATATATGTTATTGAACAGGCCTGTGTGAAATCATGGTATATAAAACTATACATTTATACACACAGACAAATGCAGAAATAATGACTTGCATAAAAAACCTAAGATTTCAAATATCTAAAATACATCTAAAATGTTGAAAAGTTGAATATCTCCAAGTCTCTAAAAAACAAACTTAAAATTAAATAACTGTATAATATAAATAATAAAAACAAAACTCAGAATGAATTTATAAAGGAACTAATTAATTTTTAGATAACAAAAAAAAAAAACAATATAAAATAAAATAATAAATTGGGGTAAAAAAACTTTCTATATAAAAAACTTTTGTAAAAAAAAAAAAAAAAAAAAACCTAACTAAATAAATAAACACAATTTTGGGTAAGAAAAGAATCAGGCTGATTTCAACCCATAACCATTTATTTTATAGAGAAGAAAAATATAAAAATAAATACAATTTATTTGTAATTTAACAAATAAATAAAAACAAAAAATATAGCTAATTTCAACCCATAACCATTTATTTTATAGAGAAATAAAAATAACAACTAAATAAAATGTCTATATAAAAACCTTTTGTATTAAAAAAAAAACTAACTAAATGAATAAACAATTTTGGAAAGAAACAGTGTTGTTTTCGTCAACGATGACGATGGCGAAATCATTTCATTGACGCCACTTTTTCATGACGATAACGAGACGATGACGAGATAAAAATGGCTCGTTGATGACTAAAACATGACGAGACGTGTGTGAGTTTTCGTTGACGAGACGAGAATAGACGAAAATGTTAGTGGGTGGTCCGTCAGACGTTTCAAATGCATGACATTTCTGCTTATTGTGCATGCCAATCAAAACCTAAAACGTATCTGCTGCTACGGCAAGCCGTTTTAGCATTAAATACTCTTTGCCATACTAGTATGGCAAGCCGTTTAGCATTCCATCCTTTTATGTTTTAAAACATTCCTTCATTATTGTAATTATTGGTGAAAATAGTCGATCCGGAAGCTCACATTGTGTTGAAATATAGATCTGCTATTTTCAGAACTTAAGTGACACTACCCAACAGCAAAATACTTACTGACCTACATTAATTTGTTAAAAGACTACTTTTTCCCCATTTTTGACTAAAACTAGACTAAAACCTTTTTGACTTTTCGTCGACTAAAATTGGACTAAAACTATCACATATAGAAGTGACTAAAATTTGACTAAAACTAATAAGCATTTTAGTCCAAAAGACTATGACTAAGACAAAATCTAAGATGGTTGTCAAAAACAACACTGGAAAGAAAAGAAAAAACAAATCAGTCAACCAACTATTTATTTTATAGAGAAATAAAAAAAAAACTGTCAATATAAAAGCCTTTCGAAATCATGAAATAAAATAAAAATAACTAAATATAAGAAACTAAATAAATCAGGCTAATTTCAACCCATAACCATATAGTAAATAATTTATTATATAGAGAAATAAAAACTAATATCTATACAAAAACCTTTTGTACTAGTATATTTGTCTACCACCTTTTTAAAGTCTCTAAAAAAACAAACTTAAATATAAAAAACTTATAAATAATATTATAATACATAACTTGAATAAATGAAAAAAATAATTAAGTTCATATAAAAACTGAAAGCACAACAACAAAAAAGGCAGTATTGTTATTTTTAATAGACTTACTTCCTGAGAAAAAAAAATCCTGAATGGATGAAAATCACTTCCACAATCCATAAAATGTTGTCTGAAATACAAAAGGGTAATAACTTGACCTCTATTATCTGTAAGAAATGCATCGCAGTATTTAAAAAAAACGCTCACAGTTAACAGTTTTGGCCTTAAAAATACCTTAGAAAAAGTAAAAAGGATATAAATAAATACTCACTATTACTCTGAATAAATTAAAACCTAATGCATGTTAATGTCACAAATCTGTCTTAAAAAGCACAATTACCATCTACCAAAACTCAATATGAATTGTCGAAAACAATGCTCGTGTACAAATAGGAAAGAAAGACTATTAGACTGTTTAAAGAAGATTAGTTTACATGATTTGGCAATGGTAGTAGCATTAATAAGGTATTTTGGAATAGGAAACTCCCTCTGCAGTTCATTTAAGAGAATTTCCCATCTTGTAACAACCAAAAATATGTTTTTCACTCATGTCGCCCTCTGCTGGACAAAGAGTATAATTTCAGTCCAAAGACAATCAACTAAACACCTGTTCAATGGCAAATCCATTAAAAAACTCATTAGTCGCTGCCATTTAACAAAAAAAAGTCTTGAAGGCATTGAAATGTGAATAATGAGAATCACAAAAGGACACAGAAGGACAAAAGATAGTCAGAAGATAGTCCATCATTTAAAAAAAAGTTCAAATCTATGTTTAAAATGTTATAATACAAAACTAAATAAATAAATACAATCAGGCTAAAGTCAACCCATAACCATTTATTTTATAGAGAAAAAAAAACAACAACAAAAATATAACATAACCTTTTGTAAAAATAAATAAAGAAATAAAATTTTGGATAAGAAAAAAAATCAGGCTAATTTCAACTACATAACCATTTATTTTATAGAGAAAAAGACCGTCTATATAAAAACCTTTTGTTAAAAAAAATAAATAAAATATGGAAATAAAAATAAAATCAGGCTAATTTCAACCCATAACCATTTATTTTAGAAACAAATAAAAATAACAATAAAACTGTCTATATAAAAAACTTAAAAAATAATAATAATAATAAATAAGAAACTAACTAAATAAATATAATTTTGGCTAATTTCAACCCATAACCATTTATTTTACAACAATAAAAGTCTATACAAAAACCTTTTGTAAAAAATAAATAAATACAATATTTTGGGTAAGAAAAAAAATCAGGCTAATTTCAACTACATAACCATTTATTTTATAGAGAAAAAAGACCGTCTATATAAAAACCTTTTGTAAAAAAAAAACAAAAAAAAAAAAACATGAAAATAAAAATAAAATCAGGCTAATTTCAACCCAAAAACCCATAACTATTTAATTTAGAAACAAAAATAACAATAAAACTGTCTATATAAAACACTTAAAAAATAATAATAATAAATAAGAAACTAACTAAATAAATATAATTTTGGCTAATTTCAACCCATAACCATTTATTTTACAACAAAAAAGTCTATACAAAAACCTTTTGTAAAAAATAAATAAATACAATATTTTGGGTAAGAAAAAAAATCAGGCTAATTTCAACTACATAACCATTTATTTTATAGAGAAAAACAAACAAACAAACAAACAAACAAAAAACTGTCTATATAAATACCTTTTATAAAAAAGAAAAGAAAAAAAATACAATTTTGGGTAAGAAAAAAAAATCAGGCTAATTTCAACCCATAACCATTTATTTTATAGAGAAAAAAGAAGAAAAAACTGTCTATATAAAAACCTTTTGTTAAAAATAAATAAATACAATTTTGGGTGAGAAAAAAAAGCAGACTACTTTCAACCCATAACCATTTATCTTATAGAGAAAAAAATGTCTATATAAATAAATAAATAAATATAAACTGTCTATATAAAAACCTTTTGTACAAAAAATAAATAACTAAATAAAATTTTGGGTAAGGAAAAAAAAATCGGGCTAATTTCAACCCATAAGTAAAAATAACAAAAAAACTTGTCTATATAAAAAACCTTTACTAAAACGTTAACTAAATAAATAATCACAATTTTTGGTAAGAAAAAAAATTAGGCTAATTGCAACCCATAACCATATAGTAAATTTATTTTATAGAAGAAAAAAAACTAATATCTACAAATATACTTGACCGCAGAATCTTGAAGAAACAATGAAAGCTATTATTGAAAAAGAGAGAGAGACCGTTGCATCCAAATCCAGACCAAAATAAAGAAGAAAAAAAAACGACTGCAGAAATGGGAAACTTTTTATTCATGTATTTCAGAAATCCAAATGTTCAGACCATCTTTTTTCCAACATAAAAACTTTACAGCAAATGTTTTGCAGGGCAAAGTGTTTAAAAACAAAACCGCTGTGAAAATAAAAAGCTATTGTTGGGGCAAGTGTTGGGGTCGTCTGAAAGCGCACAGTAGGTCCTCGTGTTTCAGGTGGACAGTGGTTCATACTTGTAAACGTATGGAATGTATTTATTTACTGTACAGACACGCAGGGACAAACCCTGCAGAACAAACTACATGATCTGTGCTGGGGAAATACAACCCTAGTCAAACAATTGATTTCACTAAAAAATATCTATACAAAACCTTTTAACTTCCCTTTAAAAAAGCAAGTTAAAATAGTAACTTAAATGGTTCAGTTTTATACACTCTTCCTCTCTCAGTATTTTCTTTTATTAGTCACGTTAAAGATGAGGAAGTTTTGTAAATGCTGCATTATTATCTTTGAAAATCCATGTAAATAACACAGCATGTTCATGACCCTATGAAAGAATCTCATGAAAACACGTCCAGGTCACATTTCACCATAAAATCAGAAGAAAAAAATCTGGAAAAAAAATAGTTTGCATAAAGAAAATGCAATCCAATTGTCAAGTATTTGAGCATTTCATGATAAATAAGCACCTTTTTACACCAAATGTTTATTACTTTAATGCAAAATACATTTTTAATAATGTTTTACTTTTATTTAAAAAAATTAAAAATTAAATAAAAAAAAAATCTAAATATTTTAAATAATTTTCTTAGCATTATAATGCATTAAAAAAATCAAAAGGTGTATTATTTAAATGAAAGAATATATATATATATACATACTTGTTTTACTTGTTTTTCTATATTGCAATGTTTCAATAATTTTCATAGCATTATAATACAGTGAAAAACGTTTGATCTCGTTTTAGATGTTTGATCTTCTATTATTTAAATGAAAACCAACATCTACAAAATAAAAAATAAATAAAAAGTTTATTTAAATACAATTTTCTTTGCATTATAAAGTATTGTAAATTATGTATTATTTAAAAAACATTTTAAAACAAGCTTTTTACTAAATTATAATGCTAAAAAATTTATTAAATGTTTGTATTTAAATAATACTTGGCATTATAATGCAGTAAAAACTTGTTTACAAAAATCCACATTATAATGTATTCACATGGGATTTTTTTTTCTTTGCATTACAAAGTGGTGATTTTTTTTTATGCATTTGTTTGGATAAAAAATATTTACAAAATTTTTATTTACATAAGTCTAAATATCAAAATATTTTCATTTTAAAAAACCTTAGTGTTAATAATACAATTAAATAAATCTTTTACTTGTTTTTATTTAAAAAAAATACACATTTTGAAGCAAAAATGTGCTCAACTGCCTTGAAAAACAACTTGTTTTAAAATATTTTCTCAATTAATTATAATGCAATTATGTATTATTTAAATAAATGTTGCATATATATATTATTTAAATAATACATCATTTGCAGCTTAAATGTGCTCAACTCATGAAAAAAGAACTTGTTTTAAAATATTTTCTCATTGCATTATAATGCAATTATGTACTGTTCAAATAAACGTTATATATTTTTTTTATTTATTTAAATTATACGTTGCAACAAAAATGTGCTCAACTCATGAAAAAAAGAACTTGTTTTAAGATATTTTCTTACTGCATTATAATGCAACTATGTATTATTTAAATAAACGTTACACATTTTATTTAATGTCATTTTGCAGCAAAAATGTGCTCAGCTGCCATAAAAAACAACTTGTTTTAAAATATTTTCCCACTGCATTATAATGCAATTATGTATTATTTAAATCAACATTTTATATATATATATATATATATATATATATATATATATATATATATATAAAATGTTATTCATATATATTCATTTATTTAAATACATCATTTTGCAACAACATGCTTAACTGTCAAAAAACAACTTGTTTCAAAATATTTTCTCACTGCATTAAAATGCAATTATGCATTATTTAAATAAACGTTTTACATATTTTTTTATTTAAATAATACACCATTTTGCAGCAAAAATGTGCTCAACTGTCATGAAAAAACAACTTGTTTTAAAATATTTTCACACTGCATTATAATGCAATTATGCATAACTTAAACATTTTATATTTGTTTTTTTTTTATTTAAAAAATACACATTTTGCAGCAAAAATGGGCTTAATTCTCATGAAAAAAAAACTTGTTTTGAAGTATTTTCTCACTGCATTACAATGCAATTATGCATTATTTAAATAAATGTTTTATATATTTTTATTTAAATAATACATAATGCAGCAAAATGTGCTTAACTGTCACACAAAATTCAATAACACAATTTATTTCTTTTGATTTTGAGGTAAAATAACCTGGGCATGTTCGTGAGCCTCACCCTCGTACGCTTGGCCCCTGTTTAAGCGTGGAAACCAGCACTGCTGGGAGTTCAGGACTCACTCCAGTAACTCTGGCACGATGCAGCAGATCCTAGTGGGAAGTAACAGCGTGTGGCACTGCCTCTGGAAAGACAACAGCCTAAACGAGTGAACAACATCTGTGCTTTTCAGCCACAAACACACACACATCCGGCTCTGGGCCACAGATGAGATGTGTGTCGTGTTGGCAGACAAGTCATAAGCAAAGCCATGCAACGGTGGCAATGTAACAATCTGAATAAAAAGGAAATAAAAATAAAAACAGCTTTTATACTGCCATCCCATTTCAGTCCAACTCCCAACACCCAGAATCCCACGCATGCAAGACCAGTTACATATAAACACACAACAGCAATAGAAATCAGCCCTCGGCGCTCGTGTGTCTCGACGCGACCGAGGCTATAAAAATATAATAAGTGTTTCATTCATTTACTGTGTTTCAAACGTCTTTACATATATTTGTTTTTTTTAAATTGTGCCCGTCATGCTAAACCTTGCTGTAGCACTTTAATATACCTCTCAATTTTACAAGTTCAATAAAGTCTGTGAGCTCTTTTAATAGTTTTCTTCTGGTGCGATCGTAGTACTAAAAGTAGCACTAAAAGTGTCATTAGAACAAAACCCTGTGGTTACACACTAAAACTCCTGACAGAAACGCTCTGCAGATCATATCTCAGTCTGTTAATCAAGGACCGCTGCCAATTAGTGTCATTTAGTCATTTACATGCTGGTTTGGATTACTTTTCTGCTATTTAAATGCTCATGGTTGAATCTCATGGAGACATGTCACACTTCAACTGAAATAATAAGAAAAAAAAAACCTTGTTCCTTTTTTAGTTAGATTTTTTATTTTTTGCATTATGACATTATTATCATGAAAATTAAATGTATTTTTTGCAATTCTCATTACTGTAATACAGGAAAGATATGGCAATAAAATGGTTATTTATATCCTTAAATGTATACATTTAATGTAATAATTTAATGTACAAAAGTTAATTTAATAAATTAAATTCATTTAATTTAATAACTATTCAATTTAAATAATGCATCAGTATATTTTTGCATTGTGATAATGAAAATTTGTTTTGTATGTCATGAAAATAACAAATATACTAATGGTCCTAATAAAAGTTTCAATAATTTTCATAGCATTATAAAAAAAAAAAAAAAAAATTCACTGCATTATAATACCAAAAAAATATTTTAAATAGATTTTTTAGTTAAATGATACATAACTTTTTCAAAGTTGTACAACTTTTTTCACTACATATATATATCATTGCATTGTATTGCAAAGAAAATTATGCATTTTATTTAGGTATTATTTTAATTTAAAATACTAAATATTTTTATTAATTTTCTTAGTATTATAATGCTGTACCAAATGGAACAAAAAATTCTAATGGTCCCAAAAATGTATAAAAGTGTATATAATATATAAATGTTGGTCTTGTTTTTTTAATATATATATATATATATATATATAAATAAAACTTTATTATTTAAATGAAAAAAAAACATTTTATTTGAATTATACAACTTGTTGCATTGTGATAATGAAAACCTATTTTGTGCGTCATGAAAATAATGTCACAAAAATCCTAATGGGCCTAAAAAAACTCATATCACTATAACAAACTATTCAAAATTGTTGATCTTGCTTTATTTTATTTCTTCACTGCATTATAATTGTACTATATTATTTAAATGAGAATCAGCACTTACAAATATATATTGCATTGTAATGTAGTGAAAAAATGTTTTTACAGTTTTCTTTCTCTGTATTGTAATGCAAAAAGAAATGCATCATTTAAATAAAAAAAAAAATCAAACAATTTTAAATAATTGTCTTAGAATTATACTGCAGTAAATAAAATGGAAAAACTGTACTATTTAAAGGGGAAAAAATAAAAAATAATCCTAAAAATATATATTTTAATTTCTACAAGTATAACATCTTATTTTATTTCAGGGTAAAATGTGACATGCGCAGGTTTTGTGAGATTAAACCACCAGCCAAATGCAACTCTCAGATACGTGAGTTTGGGTAGTTTTGGCCAACTCTCCTTCCCACATCATTTGAGAGTCAATAACAACAATAATAATAATAATAATAATAATAATAATAATAACAATAATAATAATACAAAATAAAAATAAACACCACCCATTATAGTTAATAGAGATATTAAAGTGTAAAACTAACTGTTAAAATTAAATTGAAATATAGCTTCAAAGAAGTCTCTGGACATGTTTGTCTGTCCCGTCAGTCGTCTCTTCTCTTCTCTTCTCCCCTCTGTTGTCTGAGGGCTGGCTGGGCTTTGAAGAGCGTGTATGTGAGATCACAGAGCAGGTAGTGTGAGAGTGTGTTACCGTTACAGAACCGTTTGTGAGTCGCTCAAGAACAGAAAGGAGTCTTAAAGATCTTTGGGCCTGATGGGAGGAGATTCCTTCAGCTCTCGGGCCTACAGGGCGAGGGGGGAGGCAGTGCCAGCACTGGTCGGGGTGGTGCTGGGGGAAGGCGTGTGTTTCGGAGGAGCCAGATCCAGGAGGGCACGAACCGTTCCGGCCACCTGAGGCAAACCTCTCTCTTCCAGGATGTGCAGAGGAAGACACAGCTGGTTCTGAGACCGTAAAAACACACACACACACACACACACACACACACACACACACACACACACACACACACACACACACACAGCAGGGGGCAAACAAAATAGGGACGAAAAGGGTGTCAATGGAGAAACAAAATTATAAAATCAACATAATTTGAATGAAATGAATAAAGGAATAGTTCACCCAAAAATTTATATTTCAGGCCATTTTCAATATGTAGGTGAGTTTTTTTTTCTTCAGATTTGGAGAAATGCATGGTTTGCTCTCCAATGGATGTGAATGGGTGCCGTCAGAATGAGAGTCCCAACAGCTGATAAAAACATCACAATAATCCACATCACTCCAGTCCATCGGTTAACAACTTGAGAAGACAAAAGCTGTGTGTTTGTAAGAAACAAATCTATATTTTTCACTGGAGGAAGCATTTTCAGGGATTCTGGACTACTTTAGTTGGAAGTGGCAGTATTAAAAGTTAACAATGTCTTGATGGATTTGTTTCTTACAAACAAGAAGCGTTTTGGCTTCTCAAGATGTTAATTGATGGACTGGAGTGGTGTGGATCACTTGTGGATTATTGTAATGTTTTCTTCATCAGGTTTGGAGAAACTGCATCATTTGCTCACCAATGGATCCTCTGCAGTGAATGGGTGCCGTCACAATGAGAGTCTAAACTGCTGATAAAAACATCACAATAATCCACACCACTCCAGTCCATCAATTAACATCTAGTGAAGCCAAAAGCTGTGTGTTTGTAAGAAACAAATCCATCATCAAAACGTTTTTAAATTCAAACCATTGCTTTTAGTTAAAATATGAGTCCATAATCCATAATAACGCACCATCCAGTGAAAAAGTCCATCTCCTGATGGACTGGAGCGGTGTGGATTACTTGTGGATTATTGTGACGTTTTTATCAGCTGTTTGGACCATCATTCTAACGGCACCCATTCACTTCAATAGATCCATTGGTGAGTAAGTGACGTAATGCATCCATCATTAAGACATTTTTAACTTAAAACTATCACTTTTGGACAAAATATGAGTTTATAAATGTTTTCTCCAGTGAAAGTGTCAATCTCCAAAACTGTTTTGGCTTGTAAATCATGTTTGATCTGTGCATATTTCTCTCCTGATTCAGAACAGATGATTTTTTCCACTGGAGAAAGCAATATTATGGATTCTTATTTTAGCAGAAAGCAACAGTTTGAAGTTAAAAACATCTTAAACATGGATTTGTTTCTCACAAACATGCAGCTTTTCACTTCACGAGATGTTAACTGATGGACTGGAGTGGTGTGGATTGCCTGTGGATTATTGTGATGTTTTTATCAGCTGTTTGGACTCTCATTCTGACGGCACCCATTCACTGCAGAGGACCCATTGGTGACCAAGAGATGGAATGCTCCATTTCTCTACATCTGATGAAGAAACAAACTCATCTACATCTTAAACACCCTGAGGGTGAGTAAATTGTCAGCAAATATTCTTTTCAGAGTGAACCATTCCTTAAAAATGAAGGAACTTAAATAAAACAGATAATGTGCAACTAAGGAAGGGCTTCAATCAAGATGAAAGTAAAATCATGACATTTGGAAACTGTAAAGAAAGATGGAGGAGAAGAGGAGAGATGGAAAAATCGTTCAAAACCTGTCTGTCACAAACTAGAAACTCAACGTCAACTAGTGAAACTGTGAGTGAACTGAAGCATTAGTAGTTGCTGTTATTGCACATGCTTTGAGTTAGTGATCTGAACTAACCTCTAAACCTAAAGATCAAATCAAGGCATGTATAAATCATCCTGTACTGTTTGTGCTAAAAATATGAACAATATCTATTTGATAGCGATGTAACAATATCAAAATCTCACGATACAATAATATAACAATATAAAGTCTACAACACGAAAACAAATTGTAAACTTTTAAAAAGTTTAATTATTCTATCTAATGCACAAAATTAAGATCCCCAACTT
Source organism: Garra rufa (assembly GCF_049309525.1). Taxonomy (NCBI): domain Eukaryota; kingdom Metazoa; phylum Chordata; class Actinopteri; order Cypriniformes; family Cyprinidae; genus Garra; species Garra rufa. Next base: position 44,335,998 of record NC_133371.1, on the reverse strand, counting down.
AGCTTCTTAACTAGGAAAACTTAAGTCAGAAAAACATCAGTGAATTGACTTGTACCTGAACTTTAAATGGGGACTCAACCCTCTTTTTATTTGTGATATACTGTCTCAGTCTAAATTACATTCACACCGGTGGTTTAAAAGGACAAACTAATTAGAATATCATAATAAAGACAGTAACAGTCATATATTGTAAAACAATTGCACTGCAAAATAAATGAAAATTTTTCATAGGTATATCATTTTTGTTTTACACTACAGTAGAGAAAACTATTCTATGCTAATTTCTACACTTGAAAGAGATGTTTTGAATTTGGACTGCAGTAACATTACCCATTTAAACCGCTAGCTGTCAGCAATTCATACTGCACTTTCAAGCTTTTATTTTGAAGGAAGCCTCAGTAGAGCTTTCATTTTTACAGAAATTCCAGCTTCCGTGAAAACAGGCTTACAAAAGCATGTCTCACTACAAATCTGGTGGCTGCTGCGTTCCCAAATGTGCGCTAAACTCAGCACATGCAATAATCTAATTCACTGCATGCATATACTGTGAACGGAGATGTTCTAAGGCACGGAAAACACCGGATCATGAGCCGATCACCTCAAAAATGTGCGCTTCTCTTGAAACACACAGTGAAAACAGATGCAACGAAGAGATTAAGCCATATTGTGCTTTCGGTTTTAGTTGGTTTGACAGAACCTGTGCCAAATGGCCATAATGGCCCAAAACACAACTTTAAAGACCTTTTATGTTAGAATAAGAAGTTTAAATATATTTTACAAACACTTTTTGCCCAAAAGACCTATTGTTTCGTATCGTCATGTGACCACGATAATATCGCAATATTGATAATATCATTACATCCCTAGTATTTGATAAAAAGCTGTGATTCTCAGACTCAAACACACAACTAAACTAGCGATAAATCACACGTCTACAGCCGATACATGAGTTTAGATTTTATTGTAGAAAAGCAGAGGAGGACAAGTCAGACTGTAGGAAAATCAGGCAATATGGCACACAAATCTGACAGACACAAACTCTCACGCACTCTCTGCGACCGCTGTTGTTTCTCTTATGTGTGTTCGGAATATATTACACTGGATATTGATTAACAACAGGTTGACAAGGGCTGTTATTTAAGGGAGTAAACTGCGTTCTGGCGACTGACAACATGCTTGAAAACTGCAGGGTTAAGAGTGGTTTTCTAACTATTTAAAAAGGGTAAGTCCAGCCAAAAAATTACAATTCTGATGTTATTTGCACACCCGGAGTCGTTTAAAACACGTATGCTTTACTTTTTGCACAAAAGGAGATATTAAAGGATTAGTTCACTTCCAGAACAAAGATTTACAGATGATTTACTCATTGTTTTTCTTTCTTTAGTCGTAAAGAAATTGTTTTTTTTGAGGAAAACATTTTAGCATTTCTCTCCATATAGTGGACTTTTATTGAACTTCCAAAATGCAGTTTAAATGCCGCTTTAAAGGGCTCTAAATGATCCCAGTTCAAGACTGGGGGTATGTCAAAAAAAAAAAAAAAAAAAAAAATCTCATTTTCTCCACCAATTTCAAAATCATCCTAAATCGCTGTTTTACCTCTTTTTATAAAGGGCTTTTGTCTCTTTTGCACATTTACGTTGTAAACACTGGGTCGGAACTTCTGCAGCGATGTTGGACGATTTTAAAGTTGGGGAAGAAAATTAGATGAAAGTTTTTCGACATACCCTAACTGTCTTGAACTGGAGTGCACAGAGTAGGCATGTGTATCGCAGAGCTAGACAAGATGAGCATTTGAGGTTAAAAAGTATATAAATAGTACGTTTTTTAGAAAATAACTGATCGTTTCACTAGAGAAGACCCTTCTTTCTCGGTTGGGATCATTTAGAGCCATTTGAAGCTGCATTTTCAAAGTTAAAAATCACAGGCACCATAGAAGTCCACTATATGGAGAAAATTCCTGAAATGTTTTCCTCAAAAAACAATTTCTTTACAACTGAAGAAAGAAAGACATGAACATGTTGGATGTCAAGAGGGTGAGTAAATTATCTGTGCATTTTTGTTCTGGAAGTGAAAAAATCCTTTAAGCGTAAAGTCCCGGCTGCTTTTTTCCACATCAAAGACCTCATTTAATGAAACAAAAGCAGAATTTTGTCTGTAAATTATAAGCATGATGTTTTCTGATTCATAAAAGTTCATATTTGCATAAAAAAATACTTTAGGCATTAGTATGTTTTTATATGTATTTTTAAGCACTGTATTTTGATAACACCATTTACAAAAACAACATTTAATACTGTAACAATTCTATTATAAATAAATAATATTAAATTAATATAAAAAGTCACTTTGAAATAAAACATCTGCTAAATGAAAATGTATTAGTTTTAACTAATCAATTAATTAGTTAAATGTAAATATAAATACATTTCTTTCTTTTTTTTCTTGTTACTATGTATTATTACAATTATTCTGAGCTCAAGCAGTATTTGTCTGCAATCTTAATGCTTTAATGCAATAATGCGTAATTATTATTTTTCTTCATTTATGTAATATACTAGAGCCAAACCGAGGTTTATAAAATGTTTGGCCCATTTTACTGACAAATTACTACAAATGTACTCATTTTCATGACTGAGGCCCAAAGTAAATGAGTAAATACAGGCTCCAAAAATAACAATAAACCACTATATAATATCATAACAGTTGTTCATATGACTTGTGCACTATATTACAAGCGTTTTGAAGCCATACAATAATTCTGTGTGAGAAAACATATTCAGTGACTTAAAACTGACTAACACTAGCTTCTCTGTCCTTGTTATATGTGACCCTGGAACACAAAACCAGTCATAAGGTTAAATTTTACAAAACTGAGATATGTACATCATATGAAAGCTCAATAAATAAGCTTTCTATTGATGTATGGTTTGTTAGGATAGGGCAATATTTGGCCGAGATACATCTATTTGAAAATCTGGAATCTGAAGGTGAAAAAAAAATCAAAATACTGAGAAAATCACCTTTAAAGTTGTCCAAATTAAGTTCTTAACAATGCATATTACTAATCAAAAATTACATTTTGATAGGTTTACAGTAGGAATTTTACAAAAAATCTTCATGGAACATGATCTTTACTTAATTTCCTAATGATTTTTGGCATAAAAGAAAAATCAATAATTTTGACCCATACAATGTATTTTTGGCTATTGCTACAAATATACCCCAGCGACTTAAGACTGGTTTTGTGGTCCAGGGTCACATATTATATCTCTATTAATTTACTTACTTTCTTCAAAAAAAGCTAAATGAGGCTTGTCATAGCACTTGCATGTTATTGCTCTTTAGTCGTTTTTGATTGCTTCCATTGTCATTTTTTTGTAAGCCGCTTTGGATAAAAGATGTGTAAGGTATGGCACATCTATCCCCATTTACTTTCATTGTATGGAAAAGAGCAGCTCAGACACTACGCCAAAATTTCTCCTTTTGTGTTTCATTGAAAAAAGCAACTCATACAGGTTTGGAATGTCGCACATTTTATTTTTGGATGAACTACTGTGTTAACTGTGAGGTGGAAGACATTGACATACACACAGTAAGGCACAAAGGGATAAAACAGGGGGAGTTTATGGTTTGGCATTCTCCGCTCTGTCTCATTTCCTTCTTTTCAAGAACGTCAGGGAGAGTTTTATTCACACAATCCCTCCGAAACTCAAAGCCTCTCAAGGTACTCGGCAGACTTTGGAAAAATGCGCAGCAATACTAACGCACAATAAAGGGCTCGTTCGCGGAGCAGGCAGCTTGTTCTGTCGTCTTGTTTAAGGCTGAATGGGCGAACCCACCCATCTTTGTGCTTTTTCGATGGAGCTTTGATTTTTGCTATGGAAAGTGCTCTCTACACACAAACACGCATATAAACACTCTCAGTTGACTGTTCGCTAAGCTCCGCCTTAGAACGTCACTGACCAATCCTACCTTAGCAACTGTTGCTGTTTATCAACCATCAAATAAGACTTTTGTCTTTTTAGTTGAATGTAATTATGTATAGTTTGTTTTAAAATAAATAGTTCTATTCAGCAAGGATGCATTAAATTGATCAAAAATGACAGTAAAGAGATTTATAATGTGACAAAAGATTTCTATTTTAAATAAATGCTGTTCTATTGAACTTTATATTTATCAAAGAATCGTGAAAAATAAAATGCATCACAGTTTCCACAAAAATATGGAGCATAACAACTTTATAATAATCAAAAAAGTTTCTTGAGCAGCAAATCAGCATATTATAATGATTTCCAAAGGATTTTTATTTATTTAATAATTTTTTTAATTTTAAAATACACTGCTGCTCAAAAGTTTGGGATCAGTAAGATTTTTACTGTTGATTTTTAATATAAAAAGTCTCTTATGCTCATCAAAGTTCAATTTATTTGATCAAAAATACAGACAAATGTAATTTTAAGAAATAATATTGCGATTCAAAAATAACATTCTTTTTAATATACTTTAAAATATAATTTATTTATGTGATGCAAACCTTAATTTTCATCAGCCATTACTCCAGTCTTCAGTGTCACATGATCCTTCAGAAATCATTTCTAATATACTGATTTATTACTTTTCTTAATTGTAAACAGTTGTGCTGCTTAATTTTTTTGCAACCTGTAATACTTTTTTCAGGATTCTTTGATGAATAAAAAGTTAAAAAGAACAGCATTTATTTAAAATAGAAATCTTTTCTAACCATACTTTACTATTACTTTTTATCAATTTAACACATCCTTGCTGAATAAAAGTAATGATTTCTTTCAAAGAGAGAAAAATTTACTGAGCCCAAACTGTTTATTGTTACAAAAGGTTTCTATTTTAAAAAAAATGCTGTTTTTTACCATTTTATTTATCAAAGAATTCAAAAAAAAAGTGTCAGGTTTCAAAAAAAATATTACGTTTCCAACACTGATAATAAATCAGCATATTAGAATGATTTCTGAAGGATCATGTGACACTGAATACTGGAGAAATGATGCTGAAAATTCAGTTTTGCATCACAGGAATAAATTACATTTTAAAGTATATTAAAATAAAAAAACGCTATATTAAATTGAATAACATTACAGTTCTTTTCTGTATTTTTAATCAAATAAACAGCCATGATGAGCAGAAAAGTCTCATTTAAGAAGCATTACAAATCTTACAAATCCCAAACTATTAAGCGGCAGTGCATATTCACATAGAAACCATTTTTTTTTATTGTAATAATATTCCACAATTTAAATGTTTTTACTGTATTTTTGATCAAATAAATGCAGCCTTGGTGAGCAGAAAAGACATTCTTTTAAAATAATTTTAAAAATCTCAAACTGAAAACTGTAGTGTAATTTAATTTTCTTTAAAAGAAAAATCTCATGTCCATGTCCATTTAGTCAATTTGTACCATTTTATGAGCACACTTTACTGAAAATTGCATGAATGCAATTTTTTAAAGCTCGCCTTAGCAAGCAAAATTACCCAAAGGGTGCGGAGCTTAGCAAAGTATCACTAGAAAACACTATAAATGTAACATCTGTGCACATAAACACCGCCTATTGTGTAATTCTGCACAAACACACAAACAACTGGCTATTTCAGTGCAGTGATCAATGTGGAAGTGCGATTTAACGGCTTGGCACCAGGTGGCAGTAGAGAGCACATAGCAGCGACATGATTGACAGGTAGAAAAGGGCAAATCCAGCCAGCTGGGTAGAAGGGGCGGAGTGAAGGGAAGGCGGAGCCAGGGAGAGCAAGGCCTCAACCAGCCTGAACACACAAACCATCTCCCCTTTCAGAACATCACCCGCTGAACACAAACTATCCTGAACATGAGCGTTCAAATAAAACACAATGAGGGGTAGATGGGATGTGAGATGGTTTAAATTGAAAGGGAATGGGGGAAGAGAGAGAAAGAGTTAGTAGTATTAGCAATCAAACTTGAAGGCACTAGAGGAAACAGCAAGAGATGTTAGGTTTGAAGCAAACGTGAAACAGAGAGGTTATTTCTTAATTTAGTTTTAAAGATACAGACTGAAGAAACCAAGGAGACCAAACATACCTGAGGAACTCCAATTCTGCGGCACGCCTCTAGGAAGTTCTCCACATTTCGTCGACACTTGGCCATCGTCAGTTTGGGCTGGAAAGAAAGAAAACATGAAACTGATGCAATCCTATGCACAACCTTGACAAAAAACAAACAAAAAGGTCACTCACCACTGCTGGTGAGGGTACATGGATGCTCGGTATGGACCTGGGACGAACATGATTGGCCAGATGGCACAACACGACCCCGTCAGTCAAAGCCGCCCCAAGATCACTGGGTAAGGACACCTTGAGCCGACACTCGATATTCTGCAGGAAGGATGCAAAATAAGACTTAAATACGACAAAGACAAAAAAGGACAAAAATAGGAAGATAGCTGATTCGCTTAGAATTTAAAAATATTGAATGCTGTTATAATGCCTTCATTGTGAAGTAAACATTCTTTAAATTTGTGTAGAGTAAAAATAAAAAAATTTGAATTTTAATTACTTCGGTAAGAGTCGGAAAAGAAAAGCTTTAGCAATAGTAAAATAGCTAAATCTCTTAAAAAGATTTAATAAAAAAATGTTTGACACAAAAACTCAATTCTGACTAAGTCTTGATTGTAAATCAAATATTCTTCAAATTTCAAGAGTAAAAAAAAATGTTTTAAGTTTAATTAACTTGGTAAGAGTTGGGCAAGAAAGAGCTTATATACTTAAATTCGCTTAGCATTAAAAAATGTGTAATTGTAAATTTTTTGCACAAAAACTCAATTCTGACATAAGGACTTGACTGTGAAATAAATATTACAATAAGTGTAATACTGCTTTAAATTGTTGTTGTTTTTTTCAAAAAAAATATTACAAAGTTTTCTGTTAAATTTCACTGCATTTTTCTGAGCAAAAAATAAATATACATTTTCCCTAATTTACAGAAGGCTCCCACTAAAATGTTATTCAGTGTAACAATCTTGTCAAGCATATTTACAAAAAAAACTATTTAGTTTTAATTCGACATTTTAAAAATGTGCCAATATCCTAGGTTTTGCCCATTTGTCAGTAAGAATTTTTACTCATTTAAAACACAATAAAATTTAATATGCCGCTAGCCTTATTCTTTTATATATTTTAATATGCACAAGTCAGAATAAGCATGTTGTTTCAATTTTTACATAAATATTGTGTTACACTGAATGACATTGTAACATTATTTAAACTAAATTTTAACATTTTATTCTCCAAAAACTTATTTGATACCTTAGAAGAAGTAGACACTTTACTTACATTTAATGTGCTTTCTATGGGCTTAAAAATCATTTTTGTACATTTCTTTTGACGTGGACATCTTAACGTCTTTGACCCATATACATATAGAAGTAATAGATAAATAAATGATGCATAACAGAAAGGGGAGGGTACTAATTGAGTTTGATTGACACACCCGTCTCAGCTGCTCTATCAGGACCGCCTCCTCTCCTGTTGGGGCGGGGCTCTGTGTGGGAGTGGCTTCTGCTGACTCCGCCTGCTGTGTGCCTGATTCTCCTGCAAAAGAGTCACACATGCCATTAGGAGCATGTCACCATGTAATTACATGAACAGGTAGAGGTTAGGAGCAGTGATTGACACGCATGTAATAGAGCATGACAGTGACTGCTCACTTTTCATTGTTATTTCAGTATTCAAAGCTGAATTTTTCAGAATCATTACTAGCATTCAGTGTCACATGATCCTTCAGAAATCATAATAATATGCCGATTTATTATCACTGTTGGAAACAGTTGTGTTGCTTAATAATTTTTTGGAACCTGTGATACTTTAAGGATTCTATGATGAATAAAAAGTTAAAAAAGAACAGCATTTGTTTAAAATAGAAATATTTTCGAACAATATACATTACTGTTCAAAAGTTTGGGGTCAGTAATTTTTTTTTTTTTTTAGAGAAATTACTACTTTTATTTAGCAAGAGTGTGTTAAATTGATAAGAAGTGATGGCAAAGACTTATATTGTTAGAAATGATTTATATTTTGAATAAATGCTGTTCTTTTTAACTTTTTATTCATCATAGAATCCTTAAAGTATCACATGTTCCAAAAAATATTTGGTAGCACAACTGTTGCCAACATAGATAATTCTAACAAATCAGCATATTAAAATAATTTCTGAAGAATCATGTGACACTGAAGACTGGCGTAATGGCTGAAAATTCAGCTTTGCATCACAGGATTTTTTTTTTTTATGTATATTAAAATAGAAACTATTATTTCATGTTGTAATAACATTCTGCAGTATTTTCTGTATATTTGATCAAATAAATGCAATCTTGATGAGCATAAGAGACTTCTGTAAGTCTTTCTGATCCCATACTTTTGAATGGCAGTGTATATAAGTGTGCGTGCATCATGTGTTTAATCATGACATCACAAATGTCACACAAAGAAGCAATCGGCTGCGTCAGGTAAACAAACCTTTTTTCTTCTCCTCTCGCTGACTCAGGCGAAACAGGTAACTCTCAGGTCGCTGAGTGGGGCCGCGGGAGGGGGATTGAAGGGCTGCAGGACGAGTAAAAAGTCACAATGGGATGAGGGGTAAAGAATTTAATTTAAAAACAAAAGGAAAGGAAAATGTCAGATTTAAACAAACACATACCGGTGGGTGACAGCGAGGCATAATCTTCACCTTGCTACCGAAGGAAGGAGAAAAAAATAAAAAGGTCAAATCAGTGGAAGTAGCATAAATAACGGGCAGTCTATCTGTGGTACGTGCTTATAGTGAACTATAGTGAAGTGTGAATCTAACCAAAAAAAATTGATTGGGGATGCACCGAATGTTCAGCAGCCGAAATTATTCAGCCGAATACAGAAAAAAAAAAAAACGCTCTTTCAGCGTTCGGCCAAATAAGCGAAAAGGCCGAATAAATTATACCAAACGATGACGTGATGCAATCAAATTTTATTTTGACAGGTTGCCGTGAAGTTTCTGTGTGTAAAGTATGATATGATGCTAGTTTTCTCAAATGAAACGGTAAAAGTGACACTCACAGCAGCTTTGGAGATTGAGTCTGTTCATGTGAGATGCAAATGCCAAAAATTAACGGGAGCATCACGCGTGCAGTAAAAAAAAAAAAAAAGCGTCTCTGCCATTCTAACATAAAGAGGCAAACGGAACATGCAGGATTCATATTAAAACGGTCTTTTTGCATTTCAGTTTTCACAGATACTAGTCCATATCGCGATTTGAATTAAGTGACAGACCAACTTTTGATTTATCAATCCAAAAATCGACGAATTTACGTGGCATTCCGCGCTATAGTAAATTCGCTTTTTATGAATGGAGTCCGCGATCCAGTCCGTGTTTTCTTGGAGGAGACATTGTAAACGCGCCCCCCTAAGATAATGGTAGGGGAAACACTGGGATATTTAGAAATATACTAGCCTAGATTTCAGAAATTCAGGTACCCTATAGTTAGGTAGACCTTCTGTAAAAGCACTGAGGTGATACTTGAGGCTCGACGTGCTGCAGTGATATGCGCATTCCTTTGTCTAAACGCTAGTTGGTGCTCCAGTATAATCGGTCTGCTGAAACTCATCCAGTGAGAAACGTTCCGCGGTGCAAAATTAAGTGCGATTAAAATGCGTTAAAAAAATTTAACACGTTATTTTTGTGTAATTAATTAATCTAAATTAACGCGTTAAAGTCCCGGCCCTACTTTAAAGTCCTTTTTCTCAGTTCTGCACTCGGCGTAGTTACTGCCTTTTTGCTTTGTAGGGCAGTATAATGTCTACTATAATGTTAAAAATGTTCAGGGTTAATTATTTTGTAATTGTTTTGTAATTGTTTTTTTTTTTTGAAAAGCAAGACAACTGTAAAAAGCAAATAATGCCTATTTAATTTGTGCAATGGTGAAAAAAATAGGCAAAATACATGGGAAAAAAAATACGAAAAACCTTGTTCGGTAGTCGGCCTTCGACCCAGTGTGTGATATTGTTTGGCTTCGGCCAAGAATTTTCATTTCGGTGCATCCCTATCACAGATATTATTTCTTGGCAGTTTTTGTGAGGTTCGCCCTCACTTTTACATTGTGTTTCTGATGTGAGAACTTCTAAACCCTAAACAAACATGCACATGCATCAGCTGAAATCTTACACCATGCCCTAAACAAGCATGATGTGAAATCTTTCAAGCATCATTTCCTCAAAGAAACAGAAATGCTGCTCAAAGTCAATTGCAATCAATCACAACATGCATTATGTTTATTATAGTCAAACACTGTATTGTTGACAGAAATCTGACATTTGTCAAAAAAAAAAAAAATTATGTAATTCTTTGTGTAGTGAATTTTTGAAGGTAAAAATCATCCACTTTAGTTTATTTGCATTTATAGAAATAAGGTGACGGATGTAGATCATCTCCAGGCTCTTGCGGTTCAGTACCTGCGGCGCACAGGAAGAGGCGACGGAGAAAGTGGGAGACACACACCCATCCAGAGGCACAGCAGAGAGTGACTAGCCAGGCAGAGCAATGCAGAGAGGGGACGAAAACGAGGGGAAATAAAGGAACGAAATTGGGAAATAAATGAAAAAAAGAAAGTTTAATTCTCTACACTAATTAATATTACAGGAAACACACATCATGAGAGAATATTACTGTAGAAATGTGTTAAATAAGGCTTAGTTCATACTCAAAATTCTAAATGATTTCTTTTAGGGGTCATAATCAGCTTTGTTTAAAAATTAAAAACAAAATTAAATTAAATTAAATTATTATTATTATTATTAGTAGTAGTAGTAGTAGTATTACCACCACTACTACTAACAAGCAACATTTAAAAAATAAGAAACATCCATAAGATTTGCATTTACTGAGGCAATTATCCCCATGCTCCAAATAAATAAATAAATAAATAAATAAATAAATAAAATTATTATTATTACTACTACTACTATTATTATTATTAAAACTGACAAACTTAAAACAAGTTTTGAAAGTGAAATAATCAAGAAAGTTCCATAATAAGCGTATTTGCATTTAAAGTGGAGGTAAATCATCTCCAGGTTCTTAAATAAAATAAAATAATTATTTTTAAAACAATTTTTGAGGGTAAAATAATTTTTTAAAATCCATAATAAGCTTATTAGCATCTACAGAAATAAAATTGGAGGCAAATAATCTCCAGGTTCAAAATAAAATAAAAAAATAAAATAAATTACAAATTATTATTTTAAATTGACTGTAGTATCTACAGAAATAATTTAAGAAATCAGAAATAATATTTCCAGGTTCAAAATTAAGTAAAATAAAATAAAATAAAATAAAATAAAATAAAATAAAATAAAATAAAATGAAATTATTATTTTAAATTTACAAGTTTAAAACTATTTTTGAGGGTAAATTCATTTTAGAAAAATCCATAAATTAAAATAAAATTGTTTTAAATTTACAAGTTTACATTATTTTTATTTTTGAGTGTAAATTCATTAAAAATAAAAAATAAAAAAAATTGGTGAGTATTGTGGCAAAAAGTGCAAAGGTTCAATACAAAAGTTTTGGGGTTTATTCATATCTCCAAACCTAATTACTAGCAATACTAATTGTGAAACACCATTAATCAAAAGTAGTGGCTGTTCAACAGCTGGCTAAACATGTCTGTGTGTCTTTCACCTGTTTGTGAGGGTCTGGCCTCTTCTTTATAGTGTTGGTATCTGTGTCTATCTCAAATATCAGTAGGGGCTCAAACTCACTCTGACACAGAACCAACATGACAGAGAAAGAGAGAGAAAGCCAGGAAGAGAAAGAAAAAGAGGAAAGGAAGAGGACAGACAGGGAAGCAAAAAGAAGCAGGGCAGGCGTGTTAAAGATGCTCGCTGGGAAAAGCAGATCTAATATTAAAGGTGCACTCAGCAAGTTAATAGTAAGCGGATAGTAATAACTATCAACTACAAGATAAGGCTAGACATATCATGATAAAACAGCCTTTTCTAGCCACTAGAACACAATATTTAATTGGAGTAAACTTTTTAATTACTGAGTGCAACTTTAAAGCATGTTAGCGGTTCAAACAGATCAGAAAAGCAGTTTTGAATAGACATAACCTTAAATCATGTTAATACATTAAGCATTTTTATAAAGATTACTAGTGGAATTTGTTAAAGCAAGTGAACACACAAGAGAAATGAGATGGAGCGGAGGATGATGCACGATCCGAGCTGATTGGCTCTTACCATGAAGAGGGCGGAGTCATCGGTGTGAGTGGACCGTCTGGAGGGGTACAGACTCTGGGATGGGACAGTACGCATATGACTAGAGCGCCACACACTCACATTCACACACAGCAGGATGAAGCGATGGATAGGGAGGAAGTGATTGTGCAAATCTGAAAGAGAGACTCACCTCACTGTCTGTCGGACTGAGCTTCGTAGGGCTCTGAGACGACTTATGCTGAAAATACAAAGACAGAAATTCAATTTCCTATCTCTAGGCACATTTGGGAAGAGTTTGTAAGCGAGATTTGTATGCTAAAGATTCAATTTTAGCATTCAGAACATCTCAGTGTATTTTGCTGTAACTTGTTTTGTGCAAACTATTAAAGGTTCACCCAAAAATTAAGTCATTTTTTAATCACTTTCAAGTTGTTTCAGGCCTATATGTGACCCTGGACCACAAAACCAGTCTTAAGTCGCTGGGGTATATTTGTAGCAATAGCCAAAAATACATTGTATGGGTCAAAATTATTGATTTTTCTTTTATGTCAGAAATCATTAGAAAGTTAAGTAAAGATCATGTTCCATGAAGATTTTTTGTAAAATTCCTACTGTAAACCTATCAAAATTTAATTTTTGATTAGTAATATGCATTGTTAAGAACTTAATTTGGACAACTTTAAAGGTGATTTTCTCAGTATTTAGATTTTTTTGCACCCTTACATTCAAGATTTTCAAATAGATATACATGTATACAACTATATATCAATAGCAAGCTTATTTATTGAGCTTTCATATGATGTATATATCTCAGTTTTGTAAAATTTAACCTTATGACTGGTTTTGTGGTCCAGGGTCACATATGAGTTGAAAACAAAAGATGATATTCTGAATAATGTTGGTAACCAAACTGTTGACGGAAGCCATAGACTTTTTTTCCATACTATAGAAGTCAATGGCTACCGTTAACTGTTTGGTTACCAATATTCTCTAAAATTACTTTTTTGTGTTCAACACAAGAAAGAAACTCTTATAGGCTTGAAACAACTTGAAAGTGAGTAAAGAATGACTGAATCTTCATTTTTGGGTGAACTTTCTCTTTAAGTCTTGCATTACTTGTGACTACTAAAAGTATGCCAATAGATTTTTTGGGTTTTTTAAAGCAGTTGCTAACAAGTGTCTAAATGGGAATACAAAGATTGCTGGAAACATTAAATTTGTTTCTTTTTACCTCTGCCTATTATACAGTTGAAGTCAAAAGTGTACATACACTTTGCAGAATCTGCTAAATGTTAATTATTTTTCTGAAATAAGGAGGATCATGCAAAATCCCTTGTTTGTCCTGAACAGTTAAACTGCATGCTGCTCTTCAGAGAAATTCTTCAGGTTCCACAAATTCTTTGTTTTTGTTTTTTAGCATTTTGTGTATTTGAACCCTTTCCAATAATGACTGCATGATTTTGAGATCCATCTTTTCACGCTGAGGACAACTGAGGGACTGATATGCAACTATTAAAGAAGGTTCAAACGCTCACTGACGCTTCAGAAGGAAACATGATGCATTAAGAGCTGAGGGTGAAAACTTTTGAACAGAATTAAGATGTGTAAATGTATCTTAATTTGCCTGAATATCACACCCAATAGTATACACAAAAATGCTGAAAAACCTAAGAATTTGTGGGGCCTGAAGGATTTCAGCAGGCAGTTTGGCTGTTCAGGATAAACAAGGGACAACCATCACCAAACAAAACACCACAGCTATGGATCATTCAGGTAACAACATAAACTTTTGAACAGGGTCATTTTTATAAATTCAACTATTGTTTTCTTTTGTGGACTATATGTAAACATTTTATGTGAAATATCTCATTCAGGTCAGTACTAAATAAAAAATAGCATGCATTTTGTTTGATCCCTCTTATTTTGGTAAAATAACTAACATTTTGTAGATATGTAAACTTTTGACTTCAACTGTATTTAGGCTTTAAATTTTTTAAAGGTTGTGTTCATTTGTAGTTATGATGAACAAAACATATATTCATAAACTTTTCTTAGTCACAAAGTCTATTTTATGCAATAGCTCAAATGCCACTGGAAAAATCCTATTGGGTTTTAGTCGATGGAACCAGGTTAATGCTAATTTCCAAGCTGACCTACAAACAACACGTCATCACTGCAGTACTATTTGTCTAATGCATTCACAATAAATTATGTGAGTACCTTGACGAAATTCATAACAGCGTCTCTTTGCACTGATCTTGTTTTCTGTCTCTCTTCCTCGTACCGCAGTGCCGCCAGCTGAGCTTCTCGTCTCACTCTCTCCACACCGCCGCCGGATCCTGACGCCACACCAGTGGACCGCTGACACAAACACAACCAGACGTTAGCCTTTGTTATTGTTTACACTGACTGCTTAATGAGATGTTCATGTATAGGGACTCTCACCTGGTTATGAGCGTATGAAGATGTGACTGCTGTATCTGACCCACCACTAGAAACAACAACAACTGTTGGTTAGACTTCATTCATATTTATAACAAGGCATCCATACACTATTGTAGAAAGTTTATTATTGCACATTTGAGTAATTCTGAGAACGTAAGTTGATAAATAATGAAAAAAAAAATCTAAATGTTCATGTTCATGTTCAAAACTATTCAACCCCCAAAAGGGTTTGCCAGTAAAGAGTTGT
>NC_133371.1:44283932-44320557 GCF_049309525.1 Garra rufa | reverse complement strand
AAATGTTCTCAATTTAGTTTTAAAATATTTTCTCACTGCGTTAGAATGCAATTATGTATTATTTAAATCAAATTTATATATATATATATATATATATATATATATATATATATATATATATATATAGTCCACAGCACCTTGTAGTGTTCCTCAAACCACTGGAGCACAGCTGAAGTTTTATATCAATTTACACATAAATTTCACACCAAAATCAAAGAAAAATCTAAGAAAAAATAAACTTATGACATTATTGGCATTGCAATTTAGCACATTTTGTTCCCATAATGTCATTACAGTATACAAAACAGTATTTAATGCACTTATAGTACTGGAAATAGTGGCGTAAGTATAGTATGTAATTTGAATTTCTGCCTTTTATTTATTTTAATTTTTTCATTTATTTATTTTTTTACCTTAAAGGGTTTCCCTTTTTGACAATATTGAGATGTACAATAGAAACTTTGCATAATTATTTGCAAGAATTTTGGAGTTATTAAGAAGAAAATCCACAATGCAAAAAATAAATAAAATAAAATAAAATAAAATAAAATAAATAAATAAAATGGGTCCTTAACCAGACAATGCAAAATACAATTTATCTTATTACTTTTACATTTTAACATAAAACAGGACCCCAACATGCTCTTGAAAGGTTTCTTGAGATTCACTCTTTAAAAGTTTATTACATGAAACTAAACAAAAAAAGGAACATCTACAAAAGGTTTTTAAAGTTATCTCAAGAAATCTAAAACTAAACTAAATTTCAATTCATTTAATGAGTAGCCTAATACATTTCATGAATACATTTTTTTGAATAAATAAAGAGGCAATTATTAAATATCCCGAAAAATTCATTATAACCCACAAATAAACAACCAGCCAGCAAATAAACTAAATAAACATATATATTCTACAAAAGTTCCACAAGACTATTCGAATGCTTAATAAAATAAAATAAAAATAACCAAATAAATAAATACCCAACAAAAAACTAATAAATAAAGAGGCCTTATATCATGCCAATAAAGCAATATAAACTGAATTGAAAAATATCCACAAAAAATAAAATAAAATCGAATACATTAACAAGCAACAAATAACTAACCAACCATTTTTTGCAAATAAATTTGTCTATTTAGAAATTATTCGAAACAGAGAAAATTCACAATGCTAAAATAAATAAATAAAATAATTTGATCAAATTAAATAAACTGGTCCTAAAACACACCATGCAAAACTACAAAATAAAAATAATCAATAAATATACCCAAAAGAAAATAAAGCAGGCAATAATTAAATCATCTGCATATAGCATTAATTTGTGTTCCATCCCCTTCTCAGCCCCCTTTACTCCCATAATGTTTGGGTCTGCCCTAATCATAATGGCCAGAAACTTCTCCAGCCGTGAAGCCAGAATTTTTGCCAACACCTTACAATCCAAATCAATAAGGCTTACTGACCTAAAATTAGCAGGATCTGTTAAATCCCTATCTTTTTTTAGGTATCAGTGTTATTAATGCTTCCATAAAGGTGCCAGGTTATACTACAGCTTTCAACGCCTCTGTATAGACTTCTGTAAATATTGGAGCCATATTCCATATTCCCCATTCCTAAATCCTATTGAGGAATTTTTTTCTGCCTGGACATGGGAAGTGTTTGACAGAAATCCACAAACACGTATACCCCTTCTCCAAGCTATGGAAGACGCATGTAGAGATTTAGAAGTTGATGTTTTTCATGGCTGGATTCGCCATGCTAGGCGGTATTTCCTCCGCTGCTTGGCCAGGGAAAACATTTCTTGTGATGATGATGAGGCGCTGTGGCCAGACCGAAACAGAAGACAAGATGCAACAGGTTTTTTTTTTTTTTTTTTTTTTTTTTACAGTAACTGTATACAGAAAATCCTTCTGTTTTGTTATGTAGACCACTGTACAGTATGTGGAACTTTGTGTTGGTTGGGATGTACACTGTGTCCATTGTTTTTGTGGGAAAAATTAAATATATTCATTACCATGTATTTGTGTGTTCTGAGTATAAAAACAATATTCTCAAATATTTTACATCACAACACACTTATGTATATACTGTCTGTAGTAAGTGTAACACTGAACAAAAGAGGCCTAAGTCATTACAATGAATGGAGAAGTGTGTTTTACATTGAGCACGTCAGTGTTCAACTGGTTCTTATAAATGTAAATGTATAAATGTAAATATTACAGCCGACAACAGAACAATTCAATCGCTCATTTAGAGACTTCGTCTGCAACTGAGTCACACAATGGTGGTCTTTTTCAGACCGTTTCAGCTCCGGGAGGGCGGGGCTAAGGTAAGACGCCCCTGTCAATCAACTGGTTCGTCACAACAACAAGAAGCTGCATAATCTGATTTTAAAAAGGGGATATTACTTGTAAAAATTAAAAAAAATAACACTATCATTGTAGGGTGGTTCAGTACACAAACTACCAAAACACAACAATGTTTGCAATGTGCAAACAACATGTAAAACTATACACAACAAAAAAGTAACAAAAAAGTTAGTTTTGCACCCGATGACCGCTTAATATTTTCTTGTTTAACTTACATAAAAGCAATAATACAATCATAATGTGAGCAGCAGCTCATTGGCATTTAAATAGGCATGCAATGAAAACAGCATGTTTCTGCTTCCACTCAAAATAGACATTTTCAAAATGAGATACTGTCATCAATTATCTGTGAATTTTACATTATGAGCTGCTACACACACAGATTTTTTTTGTTCATTTTTAAGTTTTAACCTAATTAAGTCAAGTCATTTTTTTTTAATAAAATGTAGAAATGAGGTTATTTGTTTTTTTCTGTAGTATTTACTTGACCACAGAATCCTTTTTACAACCCCAATGTGCTGGAATGAATTTGAATATTGTGAAAAAGCTTTTTTGGCCAGTGTCTGGTTGTGGCACATTTAGAGGTCAATTTAGAGAAGAGGTTAATTAGTTAGCCTGCTGTCAAAGAGTTGGTCAAATCAGTGGTTATGTTTCCGAAAATGAAAATGTACGTGTTGAGGAGATTATTTGTCCCTTATCTTCATTCTCAAAGCAAGTGTCACACCCCTCTCAGCCTGTTTGGTTTCCTGTTAGCCCCAAGCTCCACCCACCCGATCTCACTTGTGCCCACAGCTTGTCTCTTTGGCTGCATTGTAAAGAGGGCTACGTTTAACTCCTTTCATTTAGTTTCTTCATTTTGATCAGATTAATAATAATAATAATAATAATAATAATAATAATTTGTTACATTTATATAGTGTTTTCTAGACACTCAAAGCGCTTTACATTTTAAGGGGTATCTCCTCATCCACCAACAGTGTGCAGCATCCACCTGGATGATGCGATGGCAGCCATAGTGCGCCAGAGGAGACAGAGTGATGAAGCCAATCGGAATATGGGGATGATTCGGAGGCCATGATGGTCAGAGGTCAATGGGCAAATTTGGCCAGGAAGCTGAGGTCACACCTCTACTCTTTTCGAAAGACATCCAGGGATTTTTAATGACCACAGAGAGTCAGGACCTCGGTTTAACGTCTCATCCGAAGGAGGGTGCTTTTTGGCAGTATAGTGTCCCCGTCACTATACGGGGGTGCTAGGACCCACACAGACCACAGGGTGAGCATCCCCTGCTGCCCTCACTAGCACCTCTTCCAGCAGCAACCTATAGTTTTCCCAGGAGGTCTCACATCCAGGTACTGACCAGGCTCAACCCTGCTTAGCTTCAGTGGGCGACCAATCTTGGGCTGCAGGGTGACATGGATGCCGGTATAAACCAGAATAATAAAATGTAGTTAAGATTAAATTAGCCTGATTTATATATTTAGTATGCTTGAGAGACTTTAATGAACTGTCACTGGATTGATTCTGATATTCTTCATAGGACTACTTTTGTTAACAGAGCAAAAAAAAATGTTGCCTCTGCCAATATTATTATTTTTATTATATCTAATTAACTGTTCCATAAATGCAATACTAAAATGATCATTTGAGCAGCAGCTCATTTGGAATTACAGAGACATGCATGAAAACAGCAGGCTTCTGCTTCCACTCAAAATGATAAACTGTAATAAATGATCTGTGAGGTATTTTGAGCTGAAACTTTACAGGCACATTCTGGGAACACATGAGACACTGCTTATTGTAAACAGGGGCACAATAGGTCTCCTTTTAATCACAGGTGGTTTAAGACTGGATATAGATTTTTTTAAATGTAAGGGAATACCATTTTTTATGCAGACATTCTTATTACATTATGACTGTACAAAGTGTTTGTGCATTAAGTGCAGTTTTTACACTATGAGCTGCTAAATGTTATTTTTTTTTTGTAGTATTTAGGCCTAATTGACTACAACCCCACTTTGCTGTACTGAATTATAATATAACCTCCATCCAGTTTTTGTGATGTTTCATCAATGATTATGTCACTGAAAATGTAAAATGCAAGATTTAATCCAATGATTTCAGCCTATGGACACACACAGAGAGAGAGAGAGAGTGAGAGAGAGAGAGATAAGCCGCAGTGTTTGTTTTCAACATGTATTACTTTCAGAGGATCATGAGAGAATATTCATCATGAACTGTAAAATACTGAATCAGGGAATCAACGGTTGTTCCGCTCACAGTACTTGTACGCCCATCGCCGATCTCTGAAAGAAGTACAACACATTAGTGACAACAGAGCACACAATCTAATATGTAACAAGCTTTGCATAATAATTATTACAAATAACATGAGTAAATAAATTCCACATTTACATTTACATTTACATTTACCTTTTTTTCATTTAGCAGACGCTTTTATCCAAAGCAACTTACAATTGGGAATACAACAAGTGAGTGAGGCAGATCGACATAGGAAGTGCTCAAAAATACCATATGTCAGGCGTTGTTAGATGAGTATGGGCTAGAAAGGGAAGATCAGGAAAGAGAGGAGAAGATTTTTTTCTTTTTTTTTTTTATTATTACTGAGTCAGATAGTGTCGAAAAAGATGGGTTTTCAGCAGTCGCTTGAAGACAGTAATGGAGTCTGCGTTTCGGATGGGGGTGGGAAGATCATTCCACCAGGCAGGGACATTGAAGGAGAATGTTTTGGAAAGTGATTTCGTGCCTCTCTGTGGTGGTACAATAAGGCGTCTTTCACTAGAGGATCTCAGACCTCTGGAGGGAGTGTAGATGCGTAGTAGTGAATGGAGGTAGGCCGGTGATGAGCCGGTGGCTGTCCTATAGGCCAGCATCAGTGTCTTGAATTTGATGCGTGCTGTAACCGGTAACCAGTGCAGGGATATGAAGAGAGGTGTGACATGGGCCTTCTTGGGCTCATTGAAGACGAGCCGTGCTGCTGCATTCTGAATCATTTGTAGAGGCCTGATTGTACATGCTGGAAGACCAGCTAAAGAGCATTGCAGTAGTCCAGCCTGGAAATGACCAGGGCCTGGACGAGGAGTTGTGTAGCAAGCTCTGTTAGGAAGGGCCTGATCTTTCTGATGTTGTTCAATGCAAACCTGCAGGATCGAGCAGTTTTAGCTATGTGGTCTTTAAAAGTCAATTGGTCGTCAAAGATTACACCAAGATTTCTGGCTGATGTAGATGGGGTAATTGTTGATGAACCTAACTGGATGGAGAAGTCATGTTGTAAAGTTGGAGTGGCGGAAAAGACAAGGAGCTCAGTTTTAGCTAGATTGAGCTGAAGATGGTGTTCCTTCATCCATGCAGAGATATCCGCCAGGCAGCCAGAGATCCTTGCAGCTACTGATGGATCATCTGGTTTGAAAGAAAGATAGAGCTGTGTGTCATCAGCATAGAAATGGTAGGAGAAGCCATGTGCCTGTATGATGGGGCCCAGAGATGTGATATATTGATATTGATATAACTTTTATTGTCAGACGAATCTGAAATATATATCGAGAAGAGTATATAAGGAGAAGAGGAGGGGTCCAAGAACTGATCCCTGAGGAACCCCAGTGACCAGTTGATGAGTTTTGGAAACCTCCCCTCCCCAGGCCACTCTGAAAGACCTGCCAGAGAGGTAGGATTTGAACCAGCGAAGTGAAGTCCCTGTGATGCCCAACTTTTGCAATCCGCAGGGCTTCAGTGACAGACAGTAGTGCCGTCTCAGTTGAATGGCCACTCCTGAACCCTGACTGGTTAGCATCCAATAGGTTGTTCTGTGAGAGAAATAAAGATAGCTGGTTGAAAACAGCTCGTTCCAATGTTTTTGCTATGAACGGAAGGAGAGAGACAGGTCTGTAGTTGTCAATGAGTGAAGGGTTAAGTGTAGGTTTTTTGAGCAGTGGGGTTACCCGGGCCTGCTTAAATGTAGTGGGGAAAGTGCCTGTGAGAAGAGATGTGTTGATGATGTGTGTGAGCGCTGGTAGGATTGTAGGGGAGATTGCTTGGATAAGGTGTGAGGGGATGGGGTCTAAAGGACATGTCGTCGGATGGCTGGAGAGGAGAAGTTTGGTTACTTCTGCCTCAGAATGGGGATGGAAGGAAAGGAGGGGAGTTTCAGCCATGGGTGTGGTCAGTTTTAGATCCTGTATATGTGGAGCTGAGAACTTATTACTGATAGATATAGTTTTGTCTGTAAAAAATGTGGCAAAATCATCAGCTGTTATAGAAGTGGTGGGAGGTGGTAGAGGGGGACAGAGCAGTGAATTAAAAGTTTTGAAAAGGTTGCGTTTGTCCGGAGCATTGTTGATCTTGTTGTGGAAGTATGAAGATTTGGCAGTATGGACATGGGTAGAGAAAGATGAAAGAAGAGACTGATACATACTCAAGTCAGATGGATCCTTAGATTTGTGCCATTTTCTGTCAGCTGCCCTAAGTTTGGACCGATGCTCACGAAGAACATCGGATAGCCAAGGGTTGGAAGGAGCAGCCCGTGCTGGCCTGGAGGAGAGAGGGCATATATCATCTAGGCAAGAAGTAAGAGTGGAACATAACGTGTCGGTTGCTGCATTAGTATCCAGGGATGTGAAGTGGATAGGAGAGGGAAGAGAGGAGGATACTGAGGAAGAAAGATGGTGAGGGTGAGAGAGAGTGTAGGTTTTGTCTAAAAGTAACAGGTAGGGGGGATGGGGGTGCACAAGTAGCAAGATGTAGATTTAGTGTAATGAAGAAATGGTCAAAGATGTGTAGGGGTTTGACCACAATGTCGTCTGAAGTACAATTTCTTGTGTAAATGAGATCAAGTTGGTTGCCGGATTTATGAGTGTATGCAGTGGTAGTGCGTTTTAGGTCAAATGAAGCAAGGAGTGAATGGAAGTCTGCAGCATAGGGTTTGTCCAGATGAATGTTAAAATCTCCAAAGACTAGAAGTGGGCTGCCATCTTCTGGAAAAAAGGATAGCAGCCCATCCAGCTCTTCTAAGATGCCAAGTTGAGTAGGGGGGCGGTAAATGACCACAACATGTAGTTTGATAGGAGATGTTATAGTGGTTGTATGAGATTGAGTTATAATGGCATAGAGGAGAATGGGTTGAGTATTTCCAGTTGTTGGAAATCAGAAGTCCCGTACCCCCACCCCTTCCAGTCTGACCAGGGGTGTGAGAGAAGGAGAATTTATTAGAAAGAGCGGCTGGACGTATCCAGGTCTCAGTCAAACCTAGGATTCTCAGGCCAGATTGCAAAGAAAATGCCGAAACGAAGTCAGCTTTGTTGACGGCTGATTGACAGTTCCAAAGTCCAAGCGTGAAAGAGAAAGGTTCAGTGGAAGAGGTGTCTATAGCAGTCATTCCCAAAGGCGGGGTCGCGGGAAATATTGTATGGGTCGCCAAGTCGAGCAGTATTTTTCAGTGCGCTATATACTCTTGATTAAAATTTATATGTGTAGTTCACCTATTAGCCGCACGAGGGAGCTCGTTGTTTTCTTCTTCTGCTTTCTTTTTTTTGTTGTTGTTCTTTAGCTGCGCTCTGCATTGCCTGTTTCATACTCCGTCTGCAGTGCGTATGCGTTGCGTATTTTTTTCCGCACCCATGTTAACGGATTTGAGCGTTCACACTGCACGCGGTTGCAGTCCAGCAGTGCGTCCCAGAAGCAGTGCGTTTGCAGCAGAGCAGCGATCATTTCGGCAGAGTCTATTTTTTTGCTGTGCTGCAAGCACTGCATGTGCTGAATTAAAGTGACAGCGCATTGTTTGCTGTAAAAATGAACATGGATTGACACGAAAATGTCCCATAAATGCATATAAATGAAGTCCACTTTTTCACAGTCAACACGTGGCTTTTTGGCTAGGTTTAAAATAAGGAAAAGTGCAGTTTTAAAGAAACAGGCAACATAATACGTGCACTTGTCCAGGCAGAAAAGTTCTTTAAAGCATTGTTTTTTTAGATTTAAGATTTAATGCGAAAGAAAAGCATGAGAGCCGACTGTTTCTGTCTGTGGTAAGTTTTAATTAAAATATTTTTTGATAGCCCAATTTCAATTAGAAAAGGAAGCTATAGCCTCCCTATGTTGTGTTTAAATGTGTTGCAACTTACTTGAGCAACTTAATATACAAATCTAGAAGTCAAGTGCATTGAATAATATGTTGTTTTTTATTGAGTTTAAACGTGAAAATGTCTGTTACTGTATTAGTGTACTGTAATAAAAGAGGATCACATTGAAATTTTTCGGATTTGAAATCAAAATAACGGATAAATATTGTGTTTGTGGTAAACAGCATTTTCTGCAAATCTGCATTTTACTTAAATAAAAAAAATGTGCTTTGTCAAATATCTGTATCTCTTTTAAATAGTTAAGTGGAAGCATGACCTTAAAGGGGTCCTATTATGCTTTCTCATTTTTTGAACTTTAGCCAGTGTGTGGTGTGTATGTTTGGGCATAAAAAACATCTACAAAGTTACAAATCTCAAAGTCCACTCCAAACGGAGATATTAAGTTTTAAAAAAATCCCTTTTCAAGAACTACAACGAATGACTCGTTTGGACTACAGCGTTTGTTTTCCGGATGCAATGATGTCACAACGCGGTATCCCGCCTACAGAAATTCAATTGGTTGGCGGGTGGGGGATTCGCCTAACTTTACCCATGTAATATGGACAGACGCTTTTGGGATGCTACAGCGAGCAGTAGGTCAGCTCGTTTAAACGCAGCTTTAACTAAAGGTTCGCCAACTGCTCCGGTATCCGCGCTGAAGCAGCACCATTCACGTGTGTTGTACAGAGGGTCCAAACACACGCAGATCCACGGCTGATGTAAACACGAACATTGACTAACTTAGTGATCATCCGTGGACACGTCGGCGCCGCGCCGTAGACATGTGCAGTATGTGGTAAGAGATTTATTTATCACACAGTGTAGATAGCTTCACTAGCCTTATGGTTTCAGGCATGCAAATAATTAAATACATTAGCACAATAATGATAATATCACGTATCCCCGATCTCGTATGCTGGCGATAGGACCAACAATAGCGTATTATTTACTCACCCTTATTTGTTATGCATACTAGGTGTATATGACTTCCTTCTTTCAGACGAATACAATCGGCGTTATATTAAATCGATTCTGGTACTCGTAGAACAGCATAGACTGAAAATAAGTCGATCCATAATAAAAAAAATGCATTACATGGCTCCCGGGGGGTCGGTAAAAGCCTCCTTTAGCGATCAGATGTGTTTGTGTAAAAAAAATAAAAAAATAAAAATATTATATATATATATATCCATATAATAGAATATAATTTAGTTTGCTGCTTTGGGAAGGGGCGCAGCAGGGTGGAACGCTGTCTATGCTGTTTGCCAATCACAACGCAGTGGGACTTCTGACCAATCACAATACTTTTGACTTTTCGGAAGGCGGAACCCGGAACTAATCGAGCCGTTTGTGCCAGCCTGGGGAGAAAGCAATTGTAATAATGTAAATTATGTGAAAAATAATGCGTTTTTCGAACAACTAAGCATGTGAGCATGTTCAAGTACACCTCAAAAACAAATTAAAGACTTTGTAAAGGAGCATAATAGGACCCCTTTAAAAATGGTCACACATATTTTGTTAATGCATAAATTCTCTTTGTGATATATGAACTATATGGGCTTAATGTTTATTGGGTCACAAGGATTTATCGACTTTAAAATGTGGGTCCCCAGAAAAAAAGTTTGGGAAACACTGGTCTATAGGACGCAGGTTAGAGAGATTGCGTCGGCGTGAGCGTGTGATGTTAGTGCGGTGTGTAGAGAGCACCAGAATGAGTTGGAAACACAAGATAGAGAAGGACAGAAAGAAGAGTGAAATAAAGGAAATTAATACTTAAGTGCATTGTCGGTTTCGTTGCTTGGCTAAGTCGCGCAGGAAAAGTCGCAAGTCTTTACTCTCGTCTGTCTTCAAAGTCGCGCAGGAAAAGTCGCAAGTCTTTACTCTTGTCGGTATTCACGCGAGGAGGCTGAACGCTTCCGCTGACGCTTCAGCTGTGTCAGCTGGTCTGACACAGTTAAATAGACAACCAAACAGTGCTTCACTGATAAAAGCTAGGGACGCCTCCTAGGCTCAGTCAGCCGCAAATGTATGGCCTGCACACAACATGGCTCAATCGAAACTCAAAAAGCAACCGCTTCGCACTTGTAATAGCTCCAGAAGGGAACGATATGAAATAACAAAAGCTTCCCTTGGCCTTACGCTCAGTTATCAATTTTAATGATTGCAATAAAAACTAGAATTTAAAGCAAAAACAAACGCAGGACAAATAACAGAAGAACACTCCTTTTCTAACAGTGAATAGATGTAAATCAATAAATCAAACAAACGAATATCTAAACAGAACAACAGAGTGCTTTAAGATGCAGCTCAGAATTAATATTAACGAATAAGTAAGTAAATAGAAACAACAGAGTGCGTTTAGAAGCAGCTCAAAATTAATATGAAGGAATGAGTAAGAAAATAGAAACAACAGAGTGTTAAGAAGCAGCTCAAAATTAACATGAATGAATAAGTAAGTAAATAGAAACAACAGAGTGTGTTTAGAAGCAGCTCAAAATTAATATTAAAGAATGAGTAAGTAAAAAGAAACAACAGAGTGCGTTTAGAAGCAGCTCAAAATTAATATTAAGGAATAAGTAAGTAAATAGAAACAACAGAGTGCGTTTAGAAGCGGCTCAAAAATAATATGAAGGAATGAGTAAGACAGAGTGCTTAAGGGAACAGCAGCTTAAAATTAATACTTAGGAATAAGTAATTAAATAGAAACGACAAAGTGCTTTTAGCAGCAACTCTAAGTAACGATCGCCTATCGAAAAAGTTTTAAAGTAGACACTTACGGGCCGTCGTTCTTTCTCGTCTGAGGACTGGACTCACTTTTTACATCTTTATTATAATTGTAGCTAAAAAAAACAACAACGTGTAATTCATTAGTAAACAACAGAGCTCACAATCTTGCTCAGCTATAGCTTCATTAGAAATAACATATAAGTACATAAATTAAAACCCACTCTTGTTGATTTTGATGGTAGCTATGAACGCCCACCAGAAGGTTCGCGGTGGGCACAGCCCAGAGGAAGTACTCAGTAAAGTTGTTCAAGTATTTGGTCCAATGACAGTTCGCAGAAACCGACGGACTTTTACAGCAGTAAAAATTCCAGCTGTGTAAAAACATGGTATTAGCATCAGCACAAGTGAGTCAAAGTTTACAGATGAGAATCAGTCGATCAGAGCTCACCGTCTGTCCTTATAGGTGTTGCTGTAATAGCTGCTCATTCCTGCAATCACGTGTTGTGCTGGACACTCAAAGAGGATCAATTGTTCAAAGTCGTTGGCGAAATCTGTCCAGTAACATCCACTCCTGCCGTAGGTGTCTCGACAGACAAATACCCAAGTGCGGTCATGATGATAATAGCTGTGTTCACTTTGTTAACACAAGACGGAATGGAGAAAGAAAGTGCAAAACTGAAATGCATTTTCGATAATTCAACCACAAGTGGAAGCAACAGTGATGCATTTATTGTTTCTGCTTGGTATACATGTTTTCAGGGTTTCACCTTTCATGAATTTCCTGATAATTTACTCACCCCATGTCTTTCAAGATATTCAAGTCTTTATTCAAATTACGTTACGTTTTTGGAGGAAAACATGATCCCAGGATTTTTCTCCATATAGTAGACTTCAATGGTGCTCAACCGATTGAAGGTTAATAATGCAGTTTCAAAGCAGCCTCAACACGATCCCAGCAGAGAAATGAAAGTCTTATCTAGCGACACATCTGTTTTTGTAATTACAATTTATATACTTTTTAACCTCCAATGCTCATCTTGTCTAGTTCTGTGATGCCCATGCATGCTCTCTGTGCACTGTGGTTTAATACAGCTTAAAAAAAATGCATATCTTGGATGAAACGGGGGTGAGAAAATTATCTGGAGTACTCCTTTAAACTGATATTGGTGGGTACCATCTGGCAAAAATCTGGTTGGAATCTGCATACAACCTAATAGTTTATAATGTTTATAAACGATCAGTACAAATTAATAAGCGGTGCTCACCTTGCCATGGCGCCTATGGACTGGCCGGAAGGACAGACAAAATATACAGACCCTTTATAACTGCTCTTATAGCCTGTGTAGAGATAGATATCAAACCGAACTCAGTTTGGAATATTTTCAAATATCAAATAACACAAAAAGATTATGCTGCTAAAGTCACTCACCTTGTCCAGGGGCTAACAGTCCAGTCAGCAGCAGAAGCAGAGCAACGGTCTTCATAGTAGGCTAATCAGGGATGAAAACGCAATTTGTGGTGTTTCTTGCCCTGAGTGCGTTCTTTTAAATGCTTTATCACATGACTGAATCCAGCAGCGGCCAATCAGGAGTCTGAGGCAAAACATAAAACCTTCACAGGCCAGTGAGATCGAAATCTTTATCTCAGCTGTAATATTTTCCATCGCTTGGACATCAAAAATCAACCGAAGCATATTCACACAATCCCAAAGAGCCAAGTAAGTAGTCAGTTAATTGGATATTCTCGACGATGACCTTAACAGCTCAGTCAGGTAGGGTCTCTTAGAGCTCGCTAGAAATACTTTTCATATAATAGGTTATAATTAATAAACACTCAAGAATCTTATTTTAAGAGAGGTTTAAACGATTCACGATTTATTCAAACAGTCACTCAAAAGTATTAAATTAAAAGTAAGAGTGACAATCTTCAGCTACAAAATTTCATTCCAGCTCATTTATAGTCTGAAATACAACATTTCCACAGGCCTCTCCTTTTTTAGCCCCTTTTGTAAAACATATCCATTTACACTTTATTGCCAAAAGTATTGATAATGAACTACTTTAGTAATTTCCATGAACACTAATCTTAATATTTAAACATATAATGATATTCTAGGGAATTGTGTCCTTCTAATTTTATAGCAAAAGTTTGGACAGGACCCTTTTTTATTCTAACACGACAGTGCCAGTGTGTGTAAGGCAAGGTTCATAGAGAAATGCTTGTGCAGACCAAAACCTAAGTTCAGCAGATGCCTTAAGTTTTTAAGTTAAAACATCTTAAAACTACAAGTCCTTTTAAATTATTACAATAAAAATTTGTTGATATAACGTGTAAGTTTAAACGATTTAAGTTGATTTAACTTACAATCTTAAGGCAGCTGCTAAACTTAAGTTTTTAAGTTGAAACTTGTGAAAACTTTTTACAGTGCAGTCAGGTTAGTTATTTCTCTACGAGTCTTGCCTTGGTCACTTATATAGGCATAGTCTTGTTAGAATAGAAAAGGGTCTTGTCCAATTTTTTGCTATAAAATTAGAAGGACTTAATTTATACCATAAAATACAATCTTTTCAACTCTAGAAGTTCCAAATGGTGTTGCAATAATTCATCTCCTAATAAGGAAGTTCAGTTTTGTTTTGTTTTTACATGAAAACTGACAAACAGGATGTATTCAGTTGTTTTGGCATTTTTCAAATCATCATACAAGAGGAACATTCCTCGATAAGATCAAACCATCTGTCCAAACTTTCTTCAAGCTAAAGAGGAAGTTTCTAATCGCAAATCCACCACCCTCATTCTTTACCTTCCTCATTTGCTCCCCATTTGTTCTTCTTGTGTTTGCAGCCCCGTGCCAGTTCGCTGATGTGTGTGTACCTAGTGCCTTTCCTTGTCCTGCCATCCAGTCAAGTTGCCAGATTCTTTTCCCTACAGTGTAGTTTTTGTTTGTTTATTTTTTTCTATCATTAATACATTTCTCGTCCCTCCCACCGCTTGACACCCAATGCATCTACCAACCCAAAAAACAACAGGACAACCCAGTTTTGGTAAGCCTTTTTCTGCAAGCTTATGAAAAAAAAACAGATTTTGCTCCCCTCGAGATGTGCTAAAGGGACCTTGTTAAAAATATTTCTGCCCCTTGATCTGCACGTTTCCACCCACGGCACCACCATAGCAGTTTTAACAGCATGGCAAAAGTTCGGAGCAAGATATGCTAATTGTTTATTTAGAGTCCCTGTCTCAAAGGAGACAAGAAAGCAGTGGATTTATTGATTTATTTACTGTATTTTGTATAAACGTGATTTCTTTCTCAGCTGTTTACCTTCACAAACATAACCGACAGTTTTTGTAACTCCTGTGTGGTTTTAATATAAATCTGTGTGCATTTGACAGTGTAAGCGCAAAAAGACATGGAAGAGAACTTAGTTTAGTACTCGCATGCTGTCAGACAGCCACTTTCGAAGTTTTTACTTGATTTAGCTAAGTAAAATTCTTAAATACAATGTAGAAATCAGGCTACATTTATTTTTCTACATTTTCTTCACCGCAGAATCATTTTTTAATGAATTTTAATATTGTGAAAATCTTTTTTTTTTTTTGGTCAGTGTCTGGACGTGGCACATTTAGAGGTTAATTTATAGGACCTTTAGAGGTTAATTAGTTAGCCTGCTGTCAATAGACTTGGTCAAATCAGTGATCATGATACTGAAAATTCTAAATGTATGATTTAATCAAATGATTTCAGCATATTGACACACACACAGTGGTTGTTTTTTTTAACATGCATTTATTTCAGAGGATCATGAGAGAATTTTCATCGTGAACTGTAAGAAAATATTGAATCTTGGAATCAAATTTTGTATTTGGCACAGACCTTGTACTAATTGTAATTCATTAGTAAACAACAGAGCTCACAATCTTGCTCAACTAGCTTTTTTAGAAATAACATAGAAATAGAAATAAGTGATATATCCTAATTTTCCTCCATATAGTGGACTTCAATGGTGCTCAATGGATTGAAGATAAAAAAAGCAGTTTAAAAGCAGCTTTAAAGGGCTCAACAAAATTCCAGCTGATGAATAAAAGTCTTATCTAGCAAAATGATTGGTTATTTTCTTTTAAAAAAAATTACTATTTATATACTTTTTAACCTCAGATGCTCATCTTGTCTAGCTCTGCAATGCACATGCGTACCTGGTTCAATACAGTTGGGGTATTTCAAAAAGCTCCCATCTCATTTTTTCCTCCAGTTTTAATTTTTTTTTTTTTGTTTAAAACCATAGTGTTTACAAATTTTCAAACCTCAGATCATATTTAACATAAATGGTTCATAAAGCATTATTTTCAGCTGTATATTTTGTATAGTACTGCCAATATTATTATTTTTGTTTGTTTTTTTCATTGATTTTGCTCAAAGTGACAACATACAGAACCCCTAAAATAAAAATATTAGGTAGTAAAAATGCACACAAGAAACTTTTTATGTCCTAAAGAAACTATTCACATGCCCATGGGAATTTTTTGCATGCTTTTGCATTACAATTTTTACCTGACTACCCTTAACGCTAGAAAAGTAACAAAACTCACAGAAGAGCTTACATATTAGAAGCAGCTCTGTAGAGTGGAGGCTTCGTAGAATGAATCTCTAAAGAGAGAAAGCCTAACAACACTCAGTCTTGGTAAGTGGGGTTTTAGCACAACACCAAGAGTAGTTAGCGAGGCTCAAAAAGGGGCCTACCAGCTACTAAAACTGTGAGAATGGGCCTAGTATAAGTTCACTATTAAGTGCTAGTAAGCACTTAATAGTGAACCTGATTACACAGTGCTACCTCGAGTGGAGTTGGGAGACAGGGGTTTTAGGGCCAACTCAAGGATGGGAACGAAGAGACTGCGTGACCCACACCGTATAGCTTTTCTAGAGAAGAACCCAAAACTTGGTGGGAACTTAGCACTTATTTGTGGATATTAGGAAGTGCTCAAAGACTTGCTTGTGCACTTTCTACTATTGTGGATTTGAGAAGGTGCCCAGAGCTCAGCGTGGGACATTACCATGTCTATTATCTTTTTAACGATAGCAGTGCTCACAAGAGGCCTATGTACTAGAAGCAGAGCTTCTGGAGAGCGGAGGCTTCAGCAGGAAGACTCTCTAAGCGAGAGGATATCTAGCTACACTCAACACTAGAGGCAGTTAGTGAGGCTCAAAACAGCCTACACATTAGAACTACCTGAGTGGAGCTCCGGAGAGCAGAGGCTTCAGCAGAACGAGAGGAAGCCTAACGACACTCAATCCTAAAGAAAAGCTCTGAAGAGTGGAGGTCTCAGCAAACGACTCTTTAAAATGAGAAGAGACCTAATTACACTCAACGCTAGAAAAAGTAACAAAACTCACAGAAGAGCCTACATATTAGAAGCAGAGCTCTGTAGAGTGGAGGCTTCTTGGAATGAATCTCTAAAGAGAGAAAGCCTAACAACAAGAATAATTAGCGAGGCTCAAAAGGAGCCTACCAGCTACTATAAGTGTGAGAATGGGCCTAGCAAGTGAGCTCTTAAGAGTGACGGTCTCAGAGTGATGACTCTCTAAAACAAGAGGAGACCTGATTACACAATGCTACTTTGAGTGGAGTTGGGCGCAGGGTAGTCTCGCGTAGCCAGAC
Organism: Garra rufa; assembly: GCF_049309525.1. NCBI lineage: Eukaryota > Metazoa > Chordata > Actinopteri > Cypriniformes > Cyprinidae > Garra > Garra rufa. The sequence continues at coordinate 44,303,682 of NC_133371.1, read as the reverse complement.
CTTCAGACTGACGTCTTTAGGTCTGGTATTCATGGCAGCTTTAATTGGCCAAGGCCCGCCTACAAGGCCGTTTGACCGACATGTGAAACAACCAATCACAGTAGGTTCGTTCAGCGTCACGTTTCGGGGCGTAGAAATGTCCCCACAACAACAGACTGGCATGCAACAAGTCAGTCATTGAAATAACCAGCATTGAAAGTTAACGAAGAAGAGGGAGAACAAGCAGTAAGTCAGTAATTTGTTCGCGAACGTCGCAAATGTGTTTAACAACAACGGCGTCTGCATAAGCACCTTTTAGCAAAACGCAGAGTAAACCAGTCTGCGCTTTGTTTCCCGGCGGACTGAAAATAAACGCGACACTCGCGTGTTCCGGAAATCCGGTCAAATTCAACTAATCAGATGACGACTTCGACATTCCTGAAGTGTTTCCAGTTAAGTGTACCATATGCATCAGACGTTTAGCCAACGTTCCGTGGGCATGACATCTGAGGCTGAGACTAGGCGCAGGGAGACCTGGATTTTAAACCAACTCAAGGATGGGAACGAAGAGACTGCGAAACCCACACCGTGTAGGTTTTTAAGAGAAGAGCCCAAAACTTGGTGGGAACTTACCATTATTGTGGATTTGAGTAAATGCCAAGAGGTCAACGTGGGACAACGCTTAACCCTGGTGGGGGTTATTTAAAAGTGGAGGTCTCTGGAACTAGAAAAGACCTGACTACACTCAATGCTAGGAACAATTGAAAACAGAAACAGAGCCAACGTAATAGTAATGCTGCCTAAGCGAAGCATATAAAAATATATATATATATAAATAGACACATTTTAATGTTTCCCCTTTGAAAACAGTTCATGTACCAGGCCATCAGACTTGAGTTTGTGTCTTATCATCGACCCAGTCGCAGAGTCTTTATATTTAGGGACGGGGAGAGGGTAGGTGGCTGTCTGACAGTGAGGGGAAAAAAAGAGATACTAGGTACCCGCTCCAGACCTGCTGAATCCACGCCTGCTCTGGATTGTTTCCCTTAGATCCCCTCTCTTATTTCTCGCATCACGTCTCCTCTGAGACTTGCTCCTCCCAGGGGGAGGGCCTCAAGTGGCCACACTAACCACCTGGCCCTGCCTATGGCCGGCAGACCAAGAAGTGCCAGGTTCTCCCCTGTGTTTGGGTTCAGACCAAGACCGGCATGGTATAAAGGATTTATAGGCTGCTGAGCATGCCTTAGCCTCCTCTAATTTATCGACCACCGCCTCAACGGATGTGCGGAACAATCCAGAAGACGAAACTGCCGCATCGAGGAGAAAGTCTGCCAAGTTCACCCACAGATGCCTCTCAGTGGCCACCATTGCCACCATGGACCTCCCAACAGCGGCAGCTGTTTGCTTGGTGGCCCTAAGGGACAGATCTGTGGTGCGGCGCAGCTCAGCGACCTCCTCCGGGGAACAGGGGCAGAGCGGGGGGGTGGCTAATTGGGCTTAAGCCCCGAATGTTTTGTCAAAAGCCCCGAATCTTTAAGGTTTTTAGCGCAATTTTCCTCCGGACAAAATTGCGATTGTTAACTAATGATTTCTGTTCTGTCTGTGCGCACCAATCTTGCACTTCTATCTACTCCTCAACCAGACCACCTAGAGACTTCGGGTTTTCGGCATTATGTTAAGGAAGGTCTAATCTCGGGAACGCACAAAAAAAATCCAGGAAAACATTTACTATCTCTTAGTGTTGTGATCCCATTACGTGAGCAAATTGCGCTAAAACACTCACTGAGTTTTTATCACTTGTTTAAAATAACTTCAACTTTGTTTCAGCTCCTCTTGTAGGCTCTACGGGGTGAATTTGTTTTTGTTTTTGTTTTTGTACAAAGTACCATAACTATCATCATTTTCCCAGACAGTGTATAGATTTTTAGGCATTATATTATCTCAAACAGCCTGAAAAATAGTGCATTTAGCTGACGTAATTGGGAAAAAATCTACATGGGCATGTAGAGCATGCCCCCGGACCCCCCCAGGTTTGGGCTAAGCCCCGAATGTTTACATCGTCTGGCTCCGCCCCTGCCGGGGAATGCCCCAGGCCCTGGTCTATATCCTTCAGCAGATCAGCCTGGTATGTCTTCAACACTGCCAGTGTGTGCTAGGCAGCACCAGCCTGACCCGCTGCCACGTATGCCCTACCATTCAAGCGAGATGTTTCCTTTAGAGGCTTGGATGTCAGGGTCGGAGCCTTCAGCGTCAGTGTCACCCCAGCTGAGAGATTGCTCGCAAACGTCTCTTCAATAGGGGGCATCGACGCAAATCCCTTGACATCAGCATAATTAGTGTGCTGATATCGGTGAATGCGGGCAGAATATGGTTTATCCCATGCCTTCTAGATCTCATTATGGAGATCAGGAAGGAATGCGAGGCTCACGGGGGCTGGTCACAGGCAGGCTGCGAGTGCTCAGAAAAAAACCTCTTTGCCTTCATCAGCCACACCCTGCCCACCCTGGCTTGAAGCCAGTAGAGCACTTGCCGTCGGATAAGAGGATGTCAAAGACACTACATACCCCGCCGGCAGCTCGCCCTCGTCAGCCACTGGCGAGCGTGAGAGATTAACATCTCTCTCAAACTTGTCAGCAAGTTCCATCTGCGACCCCCTCAACATTGTCCTCGGGACCGGAGCCACGGGAGGCAGATGAATGTCCCAATTCCCTCGAGAAAAGAGACAAACGAGAGCTTTAAAGAGAAACTCTCACAATGAACGCACTCCGTTCCCTCGAGAACAGAGCGCGCGTGCTCATCACCCAAACACATAACACAAAGGTTGTGCATATCATCTGGTGTCAGATTTCTCTGACACGGATCGGCACACCTCCTTAAATGCTTAACTCTAGGCATCGCTTTCTAGAACAAAGACTCTGAAGACAAAAAGTTGATGACGTGTTCCACAGGTGCCCGTTTGTACCGGCATTCGCCTCATTAGTTACGTCATACGCTAATGCCTGCCAATGTCAAGTTCATTGTCGATGTTACATTCATGCTTCAGAACCGGTCACGCTCAAGACAGTTCCCTATCGGAAGGGAAATGTGCTTACTTTGGTAAATTCACTAGTTTCTAGTCCAAAATATAATAATCATGTTTGAATAAAATTGACTATGCAAGTTAGCTAACAATATTGCTGTATTTTTCTGTATAGAGTACTTCAATTACACATAGGTAAAAATAACTTAGTACAGCTGGGTTTCCAAAACATATTTATATGACCTATATTATGAAATTTTTATAGCTGTTTTAAAGTGGAACTGAACACTGTTTGCATCATTATTTTCCTGTTTATCACTGTACAGCTGCTTCTGCTTTTATGTGACCCTGGACCACAAAACCAGTCTTAAGTTGCATTGGTGAATTTGTAGTAATAGCCAAAAATATAAGATATTTTGTAAATTTCTTACCATAAACATATCATAACTTTATTTTTTATTAGTTATATGTATTGCTAAGAACTTCATTTGGACAACCTTAAAGGCGATTCAGATGCTGTATAAATTAACCCATATTACTGGTTTTGTGGTCCAGCGTCACATTTTGAGTTTTTTTATTTTTTTATTTTTTTTTTTTTGATAATCTGAGCATTTGATAATTTATCATTTGAGCAGATGTTTTGAGATTTTAATTTATTATTTTATCTTTTTATGCAATTGAATTTTAATTTTGTTAGACCTCAAAAACGTCCAAGGGGCCTCAAGATAACTTATTATTTAAATAATAATATTAATAACTTATTTATTTAAATAATATTATTATTATTTAAAATGAGACAAAACACGCATTAACATAGGCTAAAACAATGTGATGTGATATAAGAATTCATGTGTATTTTATGTAAAATGTGGTTCTACAAAATGTACATTTACTTACTTTATTAAAAACGTATAATACTGATGTATTTACAGAATCTAAACGTGCAATACTAAAGTATTGACAACACCTAAAATGTATACTTTTTACGTATGAACTTACAAATAAATCCTTAATACTGTAATTGCCGCATTAACATTTTTATGCTAAATTGTATTCAGTTGTCATAACAATGACCTCATGTTTTCAATTGCATTATTAAATTAAGTTTACACATTTAGTTAATATCAAATGGTATGATAATTTCGAAGAATACATAAGGTTTAACAAGACTGCACTTTAAACCTTTAAAATGAATAACATTTCTTCAATCTTTTGTTTGCCATGGGACATTCTCTCCGAAATGATTTGACTTATATCTTTAGACTTATATCTTTTTATATTCGCTATACAATGGGTTTAGGTTTGGTAGTAGGTTAAGGGGTATCTTAATGATGTAAAAAAAATATATATATATATGTGTAGCGATATTTGTTTTAAACATTAAAATGTCCAAACGGTTAGTTTCAGCATCAATAAAAATGTGGAAATATTTAGGTTATTTTTTTTATTTTGTAAACATTATGTACAAATACCTACAGTATTATAAACAATGAGACCCGACTGGCTAAAACAACTTAAAACTCAAGATATTTCTTAGTATTTTAAGTACCATCACTTATTGCCATCATCAGTGCAGTCATCTCTCTGTTTATGTAGTAAGTGAAATCCTATTTATGAATTTAAAGGGGGGCGGGGGGGGGGCTTAAATTGCAAGATAAAAGTATCTGCATGCATTATGCATTTTTTTTATTTCATGGCTAAAAAAATTAATAAATAAATACATGTAAGCATTAAGAATTCAAAAAAGACAAAAAGCCTTGTGAGTATATATCTCACAATTAATTTTGCTGTAAATGTGACCAAAAAAATGCAAGTACCATTTTTTTATTCTGTGACAGAAACAAATATTTGTTTAATATTATCATTATAATTATTATTATTATTTTATAGAAAAATATTATATATTTAATATTGCAAGATAAAAGTCACAGTTACATTTTCTATTTCAAAATAAATAGAACTAAAAAAACAATTGCAAGAAATAAGAATTCAGGGAGAAAAAAAATCTCGTGAGTTTATATCTAACAATTCAGTTATTTTGTCTGCCACATTATGAAAATAAAAATAAAAAAATTTCTCAATTGTGAGATATAAACTCCCTTTTAAATACTCATATAATTGCAATTACCTTGTTGATTTTTCTATTTTTATTTTGTGGCAGAAACAGGTTTAGAAAACATTTTATATTGATGCGTTTTGTTTCAGGATTTGATTAATACAAAGTTCAAAAGAACAGAATTGATTTGAAATAACTTTTTTGCAACATTATAAAACTTTAAACTCAGTTTAAACTCTGTAACAGTCTAACTTTCAAAGGGATAAGAAAATTATTTCCAAGAGTTTTGCTGTTGAAGTCAAAGGTTGGACATCTAATCTAAATATGTTGTATTGTGGCGCAACTTCATCTGTCAAGTGAAAAAATGTCTGAAACGTCTAAAACAATAAGTAAAATACATTAAGAATGCCTTTACTCTCACTTTTGATCAATTTAATGCAATAGGGTCTGGCTGCAGACATGCACCTCCACTGTCAGACCTGCACTCTCAGTCACCAAAACTTCCTCTGCAGGTGACGTCACTTGCAATCGACACCTGCACACTACGGTACCTGGGTAAAGTCTAGAAGGGATACAGCTAAGGCTACTGGGCATGCGCACATCAGTCTAACGTTATTTTTGTCACACTGTACAACAATAATACTTTTTTTGTATTATAGTAAGGGCTAAGTTTAGGGTTGGGGTAGGTGTAGACGTTAATAAAACACAATCTAATAGGTAGAACAATTAATTTCATTGTTAGTTTCCGGTCTGAGCTGTATACCCTCTAGCCACAACCCGGTACCTGCGCTATTTGCAATCTGTGTGTAGTGGGACGTGTTGGATTGAGATTAACTTCTGAATTCTTTCAAGAATCATTGCTGTAAGTACATATGTGTATCTGTGTGTGTTTATTATACGTTTTATTAGATTGTATTCTGATATACAAAATTATGTTTGCCAACGTGTTCGCTGCTCACTGGTTGTGTTTAAAAAGTTGCATTAGCTAGGACTGTGCAATTAATCGAAATTAGATTTCGATTTCTGCTTCAAGCGATCATGAAAATGCAGTAATCGAGATGAAACGATTATTGTTCCCCACTCCACCCCCTTTCCAGTGGTGCGCTTTCGCTCTTCCATAAAAGCCTAATTTCACATTCAAAACAGCAAAATCATGTAACGTGACTTTCATAAAACGGGACTTGCTTGATTTATTCATGTTTCTTTGATGTTATGTTTTTAATAGCGCGTAGGAAAAGTTGCGGTGTTTTTTGAATGCGCTCAAAGACGGAGCCGAACATGGACTTGTAAAGTTATATTTTAACTCAGGAGCGCGCCTAAACCGTCAAATACACGCAAAAATATTTGAAAATGAGGCGCTTGTTGATTATTCATGCAAACGCTTGTCAGTTATGTCTTAAATGACCATAAACAGTTGAGAATAAAAATACGTGTGTAACAGTATATTGTGTCCTTGTGGTTAAGCGCAACACATAAGATTCCTTCTGCTGTCTGTGTTTAATATGAATAAAACTTAAAAATACAAAAAGAAAAATCAGTCACTGCTTTTGAATGAAGGACGTTTGTAGTTTTAATAAGAAACAGCTTTTTTAACTATTACAGTGAAGATGCTGTTTTATTTTATACTCAAATAATTACATTTAATTTCTGTAGTATTGTTAGACTACTTTAGACTTGCATAAAAGTATTCAGTATTTTTTTAAGCACTGTTATTCTTATTTTATTTTTTTGTATCTTTTTCGCTGTATTTAAATTAATTACTATAGAAAGTTTTGGACCCTGTCATAATCGTTTAAATAATCGTGATTACAATATTGAACAAAAAATAATCGTGATTATGATTTTTGCTGAAATCGTGCAGCCCTAAGCTGTATAGCCTAATTAGTCAACCACTCAGTCACTGACTTAAATACAGCTAAAGTAAGCTAAACTACTCAACAGAATGGTATATGCTTTCGTAAGTTAATTATATAGCTTACACGTAAACTACTGTATAGTTTAGTGGAAGTGATTGTTGTGTTACTGATATTATAAGTAGAATGAGACAATTAAATGTGGTGTTTATTTATTAGCAAAACAGGTAGTGTGAAACATTGTAAAGCACCACATTTGATGTTTTGTTCTGCTCCTACTCTTCTCAATTCAGATTACTTCATTTGAGTGACATTTTATATATTATAAATATATGTATGTGTGTGTATAACTGGTTTCTTCTATCCTGCTCTAAGGCAGATGAAGCAAGTATAGGTGTACTGATGGAATCATCACAAGAGGTACATTATTTTGTTACAGGACTGGTCACAAGTAATTGTTTCTTTTTTGCACAATACTGAATTAATGTTTTTGGTATCTTACCTTTGTATCTCTCTTGTTCTTTGTGTTATTTTATAGAATCAACTGATGGGAGATTTAAATAAAGCCAGCAAGTGGTGTTTGGAGCCGTTGATGTATGCCTCATTAGCGACTGTTTCTATGGGCCTTTATACATAAGCCGTCCGCCATTTTGCTGCGGTCCACTTGACGTCATTCACCCATAGATCTAGGTAAATCACCATAGTAATCACTGAATATTCGAAATATAAAAGTCCTTCACAGCCGTTGGTCTGCGAACCTACAGTATGGTGAATGACGTCAAGTGGACCGCTGTAATATGGCGGACGCATCTACGTGCTTGGAGCGGGCCAATGGGGTATCTATGTATATATGTTTGGAACAGCCAAGTGTGCTGCTTGGTTCTGTTCACCTGCCCAAAGTACTCTGCATGGAGGATGAAGATGTTGATGAGGCTAGGGACAAATTACAGAAGACTGAATTTTCAGAGGACAGACTTGTTGCTCTGGAACCTTTCAGCTTTATCTTTACTGCGATGAAGGACATGGACTTTTTCCTTGAACATGTAGTTGATGTTATGAATCTGAAAGTATTCTGTCAAACTGAAAAGGAAGGAAATGCATAATGTGCTTCTTTGCAGAAATAAAAGAAAAGACATAATTTGCCTCTTTGCATTCTTTCTGTTCTGTTTTTGTTTGTTATGGAAGTGTTTTAAGCTTTTACTTATTTTTATATTACTATTTAATAAAACTATTGCTAGTTTTCCAAATAATAGTAAATAGTCTGTCTCTTTGTAACTAGCTTACAATAAAAAAAAACTAAAATTAAAAATAGCATCTGCTTAATTTTTGTTAATGTTATAGTTTGGTAATGTAATATAGTTGTAGCCTACTTGAATGATAAAGTACAACATTATACTCCTATGATAAACAAGCAGCAAAAAATGGGGGCAAAGTTTCTGTCTGGTTATACTACTAAAGTACTTTAAACCATTTAACAGCAGCTTCTTTACTGGCAACGGGTACTTTAAACTATATAACCGCTTCAATACAGCGTCTTTGGCAACGCGAACGAACGACTGGAAACTTATTTCCGTTTTTTTTGTGTCGATTGCAAGTGACGTAGCAGGTACCGTAGTGTGCAGGTGTCGATTGCAGGTGACGTCACCTGCAGAGGAAGTTTGGGTGACTGAGAGTGCAGGTCTGAGAGTGTAGGTCTGACAGTGGAGGTGCATGTCTGCAGCCAGACCCTTCTCGATTGTATACTCACCATGTACAGTATATTAAAATCAACACTGAAATCCTCCAAGGCCTTTTAACTTCAGGCAGTATAACTGTTTCTCTAATGTGTGTATGAAAAGATCTACAGATAAAAAACAAACAGTTTAGTATTATTATACAAACATATTTAACTCAGTGCTGCAACTGGCCAATCAGAATCAAGTGTTCCAGAGAGCAGTGTAATAAATGTGTATCATGTAAACAGTACTATTGTACCTGCTGATGCATTCTGTAGTCTGTAGCATACCTGTATATAAAGCAGCTCATCTCACCTGGTGGGTGACGACCCAAAAATGAGCCGCAGGTCTGTTCTGACAATGCTAAAGCAAATAAAGATATAGTCATGCATTGTTAAAGAAGATAAACAGACTTAGCTTACAATTAAACTCTTCTGCATTTCAGGGCAATTTCAACTGCCACTTGGGTGCAGCTTGTCAAAATAGATGTCAGCATCGGAACATTTCTGAAAACGTCTAATACATGAGAAGAGAGTAAGATATTTTTAATAGAAATTAAATAATTCAAAAGTGACAGTAAATAAATGCTGTTTTTTTTAACCTTGAAAAGTATCACGGTTTCCAACTGTTTTCAACATTGATAATAATCAGAAACGTTTCTTGAGCAGCAAATCAGCATATCAGAATGATTTCTCAAGAATCAAATTCAGCTTAATGTCAGTGAAATAAATAACATTTTACATTATATTCAAATAAAAACGTCTATTTGAAATTGAAATAATATTTCTCAATATTACACATTTTACTGTATTTTTAATTAATAACTGAAAGGTTCTCCTCCAAGATCAAGCTGTACAACTTCCTGGTTATTTCTAATAGTGCAGAGTGAATTGTTGCGCAACCTGCATGACTCTGTGAATTAAAGTGCAGAAGGACTTCAGATGTGCCACTGTGCACCGCAGTTTCATCCAGACGGACGATTTATTATTGCAGTGTGGCCGCAGAGGCAAGTCGGCCTCGTTAATGCTCTTCACAAATGTCAGCGCATAAATCTTCGTTACTCTAGTGATATTCACAAACTTTGCCATGTTGCCTTGCCACATTGATGCTGAGACGCCACATACATCGAATGTCAATCAACCTGAGAAAATCGCCTTTAAAGTTGTCCAAATGAAGTTCTTAGCAATGCATACTAATAATCAAACATTTTAAATCAAAAAATCTAAAAAGTTGTGATATATTTACTGCAGGAAATGTACAAAACATCTCCATGGAACATGATCTTTATTTAATATGCTAATGATTTTTGCATAGAAGAAAAATTGATCATTTTGGCCCACACGGTGTGTAGGCTATTGCTACAAATATAGCCTACCGGTGCTACCTAAAGGAGAAGTTCACTTTCAAAACAAAAATATATAGTGGACGTCTATGGTGCCCGTGAGTTTAAACTTTCAAAATGCAGGAGGAATTTTGAGGAAGAAGGATCTTATCTAGCGAAACGATTGGCCATTTTCTTAAAAAAATAAATAAATAAAATACAAATTATATATATATATTTTCTAACCTGAAATGCTCATCTTGTCTATGGTTTTATAGTTAAGGTATGTCGTAAAACTCCCGTCTAGGATGATTTTGATTTTGTAGGATGATTTTGAAGTTGACATACCCTAACTGTATTGAACCAGAAGACACAGAGTTCCCACAGAGCTAGACAAGAGGAGCATTAAAGGTTAAAAAGTACATAAATTGTCAATTTGTTTAGAAAATTACAGATCATTTCGCAGGAAGAGAGACATTACTCGCATCTTGTATGACAAGGGAGTGAGTAAATTTATCTGTAAATTTTGGTTCTGGAAATGAACTGCTTTAAGACTGGTTTTGTGGTCAAGGGTCACAAACATTAAACTGATTAAACATTTTCAGATCAAATTTTTGGCCAAAAATAACTATATTAGCACTCAAAAAAGAAAAAATGCTAACACAGACATTTAAGATTTATGTATTTGCACTGCATACAAAGTTTCCATCCATTTGGACACAAACTTATAAACTTAAGGTGATGCAATGCAATTTCTGCACTCAAAAAAATAAATTCATGCTATAGTTTATTAAATATTTTCATCTATTTTTAAAAATTAAAATAATTTCATTTTTAAAATGCATTTATATATATCCAATATAATACATTTCAAATTACAGGAGATGCACAAAAAGAATGAATGAATTAGAAAAAAAATTATTTGTAATGTTTTTAAATATTTTAATTAATATACATTATAACTGTGTACTGTTATCTATAATTCCTCATATTGCAATATGAAATGCTGGTCATAATGCAAATGATATGTGGCACTCACCTTAGTAATATAAAATGTAATATTTGTGGCTCCAAAGTTGAGCAATTCTGATTTCAGCTTCCATTTCTACTTTCTGCAGCAAATGTGATGGATTTAGAAAAAATAAATTTCTTCAGCAAGTATGATGAAAGAGAGAAAACAAAGAGAGTCAATTCCTTTTGAAAAACACTGTGATTTCTTATTCAGTCAGTGACAAACACATGTGAACATCTCCAGCTTCACTTCAACAATGAGAGACACATAACGCCTAGTGAGCTGCCTACATAGACAGCATTTAAGCCTGAGATGCCTTATTAAAAGGTTCATGCACGCTCACAGAGAAAGCAATATAAGAATGCATTGTATAAAAAAAATAAATAAAACATTATAGATACTCAAAATAATGGTATTGTGTCGTTAACATAGCAACACACTTAAGTCAGTTTCTACTGGAAACAATAGTGAGCTGAGTGAAGGATCATGTGACACTGAAGGATGGAGTAAAGATGCTGAAAATTCAGCTTTGCATCACAGGAATAAATTACATTTTGTAATATTTTCACATAGAAAGCACTTATTTTAAATTGAAATAATATATAACAATTTTACTGATTCTACTGTATTTTTAATCAAATAAATGCAACCTTGGCTATATTGCTATATTGTTCAAACAACACCGAGTTAAAATCCTACTCTACATAAATGCACATAATATACATGTTCTGACTGGTTTTTAGAATTTCATATTGCACCTGGTTAGACGTGAGTCTTTCCTCTCAAGCATACTAACCGCTGCCCACTGCACATGCATCCTACGCCCTAATTGACCATTAGCTGTTGGTGCATGCATGACGAGGCTCACACGCCTGCTGTGTTTGAACCCACAGGATCTTCAGCTCCAGCCACATGCTGATCTGCTTTCTATTTGCAAACCTAAAGCTTTAGTATCAGGCACAATAAGACATGCTTTTGAGTGCAAATGCGAACTAAACCAGGTTTAATTATTTAAAGGAACAGTGCCCCCCCAAAAAAGAAAATGCACTGGAAATGTACTCACCCTGAGGCCATCCAAGATGTAGATGAGTTTGTTTTCTTCATCAGATTTGGAGAAATGTAGAATTGCATCACTTGCTCACCAATGGATGCTCTGTAATGAATGTGTGCCGTCATAAGTCCAAACAGTTGATAAAAACATCACAAAAATCCAAAAGTAATCCACACCACTTCAGCCCATCAATAAACATCTTGTGAAGAGAAAAGATGCGTGTTTGTAAGAAACAAATCCAATGTTAAGGTGTTCTAACTTTAAACTGTCACTTCTTGAGTCCAAAATCCATAATCTCACATCAAAAGCCACCAACACATTTTTTTTATTACAGTTTTGAACTGTATGCAGTGCTTGATCTGTGCAGATTTCTCAAAACTGTTGATTTTTTTTTTTTTTTTTTTTTTTTACTGGAAGAAGTGTTTTTATGGATTTTGGACTTACATTTTAGCTGTAAACGTCCATTAATAAAAATCACTAGCTGCACTTGTCAAGCCATTTTATGAGGTCTGTTTGGTCTCTGCATCTCACGGGACATCTGCTCCTGTGAGACTTTCACCGTCTCTCTGTTTCACACAGCTGTTCTGTCAAATAAAGCTGTATGGAAACTATCAGGGCTCACAAACACACACATCTGACACATTTTACATCTCGACCCTCTATAAGTTGGCAGACTATCAGCATAACTCAAGAAATTAATTCCTGACAGTCTGTTTAGCCCAAAAAAAAAAAAAAAAAAAACACCCCTAAATGAATAAATAAATACAATTTTGGGTAAGAAAAAAATCAGGCTAATTTCAACCCATAAGCATTTATTTCATAGAGAAAAAAATAACAACAAAATAAAATGTCGGTATAAAATCCTTTTAAAAAACTAAATAAATAAACAATTTTGGAAAGAAAAAAGAAATCAGGCTAATTTCAACCTATAACCATTTGTTTTATTTCAAGAAAAATATAAAAATAAAGAAATAAATACAATTTATTGTATTAACTAAACAAATAAATAAAAACAGCTAATTTCAACCTATAACCATTTATTTTATAGAGAAATAAAATAAAAACTGTCAATATAAAAGCCTTCCGTAAACATGAAATAAAGTAAAAATAACTAAGTATAACAAACTAACTAAATAAGGCTAGTTTCAACCCATAACCAAATAGTTAATAATTCATTATATAGAGAAATAGAAACTTACATACAAAAACCTTTTGTACTAGTATATTTTTCTACCCCTTGACATCCTTTTTAAATTCTCTAAAAAACAAACTTAAATAAAAAAAAAAAAACTATACATAACTTGAATAAATGAATAAATAAATAAAGTTCTTATAAAAACTGAAAGCACAACAACAACAAAAAGGCAGTATTATTATTTAAGCATTATTATTATTTTTAATAGACTTCTTGAAAAAAAAAAATCCTGACTGGATGAAAATCACTTCCATAATCCATAAAATGTTGTCTTAAATACAAAAGCGTAATAACTTGACCTCTATTATCTGTAAGGAATGCATCGCAGTATTTAAAATAAAGTTCACAGTTAACAGTTCTGGCTTTAAAAATACCTTAGAAAAAGTAAAAAGAACATAAATAAATACTCAGTATTATCTCCGGAATATATTCAACCATTCATATGCTGGAAATTAAATCCTAATGCACGTTAATGTCACAAATCTTTCTTAAAAAGCACATTTACCATCTACCAACGCTCAATATGAATTGTCGAAAACAATGCTTGTGGACAAATAGGAAAGAAAGACTATTAGACGGTTTAAAGGAGATTAGTTTACATGATTTGTCAATGGTAGTAGCATTTATAGGGTATTTAAAAAAAAAAGGAAACTCCCAGAAATGTGTTGCTAATAAATTATGTAATAAAAAAAAAACATTCAGTAACAATAATCATCACCCTCATGTCGTTCCAAAACTGTATGGTTTACTTTCTTCTGTGGAACACAAAAGATATTTTGTAGAATGAAATCAAACATATTTGGTTACCTTTGATTTCTACTCTATAGACAAAAAAGTTTTGAATTTCTTAAAGTATCTTCCTTGATGTTACACAGAAGAAAAAAAGTTAATACAGGATTAAAATTACATGATGTTGAGTAATGCTGCCTTCATGTGCTATCGTAATTATGGTAAATACCAAAATCCGACATCGAAATTGCACATGAACACCCGCTCACGTTGTAATTTCCACTGGAAAGCTCGAAATTTTTAATGATACCCGAGTTGCCGAGATAAACTTTGACCTTTCAACATGGCGGACAGCAACGAAACTATACTGAATGGTAAACATTGCATGATGTTAAAAGTAAAAAAAACTTATATAGGCTATATAAAATATATATACTTATATAAAAACTTATATAGGCTAGCTAAAACAGAACCATTAGTTAGTATTGTCTTAAAAAAAACGATACTGTCATGATCAACAAGATATACAGCCTATCATTTATCGTTTGCGTTTTGATGCATCCTCTTCTTCCTGTAGCAGATGCATTAGGGAGTAATTCCGAGTCCGCCATGTTTCTCTTCACTACGACAACAAAAGCACCTGAACACGACACACTGGTTATTTCCACTTCACAAGTGGAAAGCATCATCTTTCCCATATCACATGAAGGCAACATAAATGATGACAATTTTTATTTTTGGGTGAACTGTCCCTTTAAGAACTTTATTATGTATAGTCAACACCTAATTTATATAAGACCCATGTTAAATTCTTTAATCAGGCTCTTATTGAATTGACATTTTACTCCAATTAAAACGAATTACAACTAAACATTTAAAAGAAAGAAAATATTGCTTAGAATATTAGTATTAGTAAGACGGTGGTCACAAGAAAACATTAGTTACATGGTTTTTAAAATAAATAGTAATAATAAACTATGAAATTTGTGATAATTTTGTTTTGACGGTAATTATTTATTGGCGTTTTCAACTTTACATCATCATGCAGTGACAGTATCCAGTGTCGTGGCTGTTTTCAGCCAGCCCAGCAGAACTTACAGAACCTTTAATGTTCTCATATCACATGACTGTATAACACAATTCTGTGTGTTATCTGAATGGATCAAGCAACTTACACTGTTTATCACTGTACGTCGTGGCAGAAGCGCAGCGCGCCTTCGTCAGCACTGTGCGGGTGATTGATCCCACCGCTTCGGCTATTTGCGGTTTTGAATGCGCATAATTTAAAATAGCGCATAATATGGGGGAGGTCTCCCTCGCTTCGGTGATCGGCCCACTGGGAATGTCCCGGTGCTCCCGATGGCCAGTTCATACCTGCAGGTACCTCAGAATAATTCCGGTGTGCTGTGGCTGCATTTAAAGTGTTGAATTAATGACGGTCAGTGAAATGACGTTAAAAACCCGGACATTTTATGATATTTTACAAAATCCCCCCGGACATAATTTTATAGCCAAAAAGGAGGACATGTCCGGGTAAAAGAGGACGTATGGTCACCCTAACTTTAAGAGAATTTCCCGTCTTGTAACAACCAAAACTATTTTTCCACTCATGTCGCCCTCTGCTGGACAAAGAGTGTCATTTCAGTCCAAAGACAATCAACCAAACACCTGTTCAATGGCAAATCCAATAAAAAACTCATTAGTCGCTGCCACTTAGCAAAAAAGTCGTGAAGGCATTGAAATGTGAATAATGAGAATCTCAAAAGGACACAGAAGGACAGAAGATAGTCCATCATTTAAAAAAAAAAGTTCAAATCTGGGTTTAAAATGTTATCCTACAATACTAATTTAATAAATACAATCAGGGCATTTATTTTACAGAGGGAAAAAAAACAGCAACAAAAAAGTCTATATAAAAATCTTTTTAATAAATAAATAACTACAATGTTTTGGGTAAGAAAAAAAAATCAAGCTAATTTTAACTACATTTTATAAAGAAAAACAAACAAACAAACAAACAAACCAAAAACTGTCTATATAAAAACCTTTAAAAAAAATAAAATAAAAAACATAATTTTGGGTAAAAAAAAAAATCTGGCCAATTTCAACCCATAACCATTTATTTTATAGAGGAAAAAAGAAAAGAAAAACTGTCTACATAAAAACCTTTTGTACAAAAAATAAAAAAATAGATTCAATTTTGGGTAAGAAAAAAAAATCAGGCTAATTTCAACTACATTTTATAAAAAAAAAAAAAAAAAAAAAAAAGATTCTGGCTAATTTCAACCCATAACCACTTATTTTATAGAGAGGAGGAAAAAAACTTGTCTATATAAAAAACCTTTTGTACAAAAAATAAATAAATTCAATTTTGGGTAAGAAAAATAAATGTGGCTAATTTTAACCCATAACCACTTATTTCATAGAGAGAAAAAAAACTTTTTTTTAAATAAAAATAAACATAAATCATTAACTAAATAAATAATTACAAACATAACCATATAGTAAATTTATTTTATAGAAAAATAACCACTAATATCTACAAATGTACTCTACTGCAGAATCTTGAAGAAACAATAAAAGCTATTATAAAAAAGAGAGAGAGAGAGAGAGAGAGAGAGAGAGAGAGAGAGAGAGAGAGAGAGAGAGAGAAAGAGACCATTGCATCCAAATTCAGACCGAAATAAAGAAAAAAAACAACTGCAGAAATGGGAAACTTTTTAATTCATGTATTTCAGAAATCCAAATGTTCAGACCATCTTTTTTCCAACATAAAATCTTTACAGCAAATGTTTTGCAGGGCAAAGTGTTTAAAAACAAAACCGCTGTGAAAATAAAAAGCTATTGTTGGGGCAAGTGTTGGGGTCGTCTGAAAGCGCACAGTAGGTCCTCGTGTTTCAGGTGGACAGTGGTTCATACTTGTAAACGTATGGAATGTATTTATTTACTGTACAGACACGCAGGGACAAACCCTGCAGAACAAACTACATGATCTGTGCTGGGGAAATACAACCCTAGTCAAACAATTGATTTCACTAAAACATATCTATACAAAACCTTTTAACTTCCCTTTAAAAAAGCAAGTTAAAATAGTAACTTAAATGGTTCAGTTTTATACACTCTTCCTCTCTCAGTATTTTCTTTTATTAGTCACGTTAAAGATGAGGAAGTTTTGTAAATGCTGCATTATTATCTTTGAAAATCCATGTAAATAACACAGCATGTTCATGACCCTATGAAAGAATCTCATGAAAACACGTCCAGGTCACATTTCACCATAAAATCAGAAGAAAAAAATCTGAAAAAAATAGTTTGCATAAAGAAAATGCAATCCAATTGTCAAGTATTTGAGCATTTCATGATAAATAAGCACCTTTTCACACCAAATGTTTATTACTTTAATGCAAAATACATTTTTAATAATGTTTTACTTTTATTTTAAAAAATAAAAATTGAAATAAAAAAAAATCTAAATATTTTAAATAATTTTCTTAGTATTATAATGCATTAAAAAAAATCAAAAGGTGTATTATTTAAATGAAAGAATATATATATATATATATATACACACACATACATACTTGTTTTTATATATTGCAACTTTTCAATAATTTTCATAGCATTATAATACAGTGAAAAGCGTTTGATCTTGTTTTAGATGTTTGATCTTCTATTATTTAAATGAAAACCAACATCTACAAAATAATAAAAAAAATAAAACGTTTATTTAAATACAATTTTCTTTGCATTATAAAGTATTGTAAATTATGTATTATTTAAAAAACATTTTAAAACAAGCTTTTTACTAATTTATAATGCTAAAAAAATGTATTAAATATTTGTATTTAAATAATACTTGGCATTATAATGCAGTAAAAACTTGTTTACAAAAATCCACATTATAATGTATTCACATGGGATTTTTTTTTTCTTTGCATTACAAAGTGGTGATTTTTTTTATGCATTTGTTTGGATAAAAAATATTTACAAAATTTTTATTTACATAAGTCTAAAGATCAAAATATTTTTATTTTAAAAAACCTTAGTGTTAATAATACAATTAAATAAATCTTTTACTTGTTTTTATTTTAAAAAAAATACACATTTTGAAGCAAAAATGTGCTCAACTGCCTTGAAAAACAACTTGTTTTAAAATATTTTCTCAATTAATTATAATGCAATTATTTATTATTTAAATAAATGTTGCATATATATATTATTTAAATAATACATCAATTTGCAGCTTAAATGTGCTCAACTCATGAAAAAAAGAACTTGTTTTAAAATATTTTCTCATTGCATTATAATGCAATTATGTACTGTTCAAATAAACGTTATATATTTTTATTTAAATTATACATGTTGCAACAAAAATGTGCTCAACTCATGAAAAAAAGAACTATTTTTAAGATATTTTCTTACTGCATTATAATGCAACTATGTATTATTTAAATAAACGTTACACATATTTTTTATTTAAATAATGTCATTTTGCAGCAAAAATGTGCTCAGCTGCCATAAAAAACAACTTGTTTTAAAATATTTTCCCACTGCATTATAATGCAATTATGTACTGTTCAAATAAACGTTATATATTTTTATTTAAATTATACATGTTGCAACAAAAATGTGCTCAACTCATGAAAAAAGAACTATTTTTAAGATATTTTCTTACTGCATTATAATGCAACTATGTATTATTTAAATAAACGTTACACATATTTTTTATTTAAATAATGTCATTTGCAGCAAAAATGTGCTCAGCTGCCATAAAAAACAACTTGTTTTAAAATATTTTCCCACTGCATTATAATGCAATTATGTATTATTTAAATCAACATTTTTTTTATATATATATATATATATATATATATATATATATATATATATATATATATATATATATATATATATATTCATTTATTTAAATACATCATTTTGCAACATGCTTAACTGTCAAAAAACAACTTGTTTGAAAAAATTGCAATTAAAATGCAATTAAAATGCAATTATGCATTATTTAAATAAACGTTTTACATATTTTTTTATTTAAATAATACACCATTTTGCAGCAAAAATGGGCTCAACTGTCATGAAAAAACAACTTGTTTTAAAATATTTTCACACTGCATTATAATGCAATTATGCATAATTTAAATAAACATTTTACATTTGGTTTTTTTTATTTAAAAAATACACATTTTGCAGCAAAAATGGGCTTAATTCTCATGAAAAAAAACTTGTTTTGAAGTATTTTCTCACTGCATTACAATGCAATTATGCATTATTTAAATAAATGTTTTATATACTTTTATTTAAATAATACATAATGTAGCAAAATGTGCTTAACTGTCACACAAAATTCAATAAAACAATTTATTTCTTTGATTTTGAGGTAAAATAACCTGGGCATGTTCGTGAGCCTCACCCTCGTACGCTTGGCCCCTGTTTAAGCGTGGAAACCAGCACTGCTGGGAGTTCAGGACTCACTCCAGTAACTCTGGCACGATGCAGCAGATCCTAGTGGGAAGTAACAGCGTGTGGCACTGCCTCTGGAAAGACAACAGCCTAAACGAGTGAACAACATCTGTGCTTTTCAGCCACAAACACACACACATCCGGCTCTGGGCCACAGATGAGATGTGTGTCGTGTTGGCAGACAAGTCATAAGCAAAGCCATGCAACGGTGGCAATGTAACAATCTGAATAAAAAGGAAATAAAAATAAAAACAGCTTTTATACTGCCATCCCATTTCAGTCCAACTCCCAACACCCAGAATCCCACGCATGCAAGACCAGTTACATATAAACACACAACAG
>NC_133371.1:44231211-44283432 GCF_049309525.1 Garra rufa | reverse complement strand
ATGAATGTTTTGGGAAATAAGAGCGTTATATGATCTGTGTAGTATAGCTAACATACAGGAAGCACAGAAATAAAACTGCTTTGGTTAGATGGAAAATTGGATAGAGTAAAATGACCCCTGTATGTACTATTTCAATAACTTTTGTGCAAACTTTGCCATGTAATCAGAAAGAATAATAGACTCTGCAATAGTAGATAATATTCTCTAGTGTGCAACACTCATTTCACTAAAGGGACACAAGCAGATAATGTTTCAGAGGGAGATAAAGTCACATGAGAGGTCAAACTGGTGGAAATGGATGGATTCATTTTAGAATTACAAACTCGCCCACATGGACATGATCAGGTTAACTCATGACCCAACTAAATTGAACTTGAAATGATGATTTGTAAATGAGCTGCTGTTTAGCGACCTCTCAGGTCAGTTAAATGAAAGTTATATTTCAGCACCTGTGACCTACACCACACCTGCAGTGTTTACAGCGGATTTGTTGGCTAAAAGTCTTTTAAAATACTGCTTCTGTTAATAAGATAAGATTGCTATATTACTTTTTAATTATGGCAGTATTTCATGTTAAAATAGAGAAAAGTCCGATTAGTGCCATTTGGTCGGAGTAAAAAAAGAAAAACATCTGCAATTCCAGAATTTTAGCCACTAGATTCCTATATAGCTCTATATAAAAGGCTTATAAATTCTCTAGTTGTTTTTAGACATAATGACCTTTTTTTTAATTAAGTTCTGGATTTGGATATACAATTCCTCAAAGTCAACTTCTTGTATAGGTTTCATTGGTGTCCGTGTTTTTACTGCATTTTTGGCTGATTTATCGATTTTATTTCATGCATTTGCATTAACCCTCTGGTATTGTTCATTTGAGAGTCACACTTGTGTTGTTTGCAGCCAAAAGTAAAACACCTGAAATGTAACTTTTTTTTTTATTTTCAGTAAAATCGGTGTAATATATTTTTATTCCATAATATTTTATTCTTTTGTTTTTTGAGAAAATTAAATTTCATGGTACTAATTAATATGTATGCAATAATTATGATCCATTTTTTCCCATTTTAAATAATAATAAAAAATTTCTAAGATTTTTATATTACAGTATTTCATGTTAAAATAGAGACAATTTTTCAATTCAGATTAGTGCCATTTGGTCGGAGTAAAAAAAGAAAAACATCTGCAATTCCATGGTTTAGCCATTAGATTCATATATAGCTCTATCTAAAAGGCTTATAAATTCTCTATTACTCTATATTCTCTGTTATTTTTTAGACATAATTACTTATTTTTTCATTAAATTCTGGATTTGGATATACATTTAGACTTCCTCAAAGTCAACTTCTTGTATAGGTTTCATTGGTGTCCATGTTTTACTGCATTTTTGGCTGATTTATTGATTTTATGTCATGCATTTGCATTAACCCTCTGTTATTGTTCATTTGGGAGTCACACTTGTGTTGTTTGCAGCCAAAAGTGAAACACCTGAAATGTAACTTTTTTATTATTATATTATTCCATAATATTTTATTCTTTTGTATTTTGAGAAAATTAAATTTCATGGTACTAATTAATATGTATGCAATAATTATGATCCATTTTTTCCCCATTTTAAATATTTTTTTTTTCTAAGATTTTAAATTATTTTTCAAGTATATGGCAGTATTTCATGTTAAAATAGAGACAATACCTTTAAAATCCAATTTTTCAAATCAGATTAGTGCCATTTGGTCGGAGTAAAAAAAGAAAAACATCTGCAATTCCATGATTTAGCCAATAGATCCCTATATAGCTTTATATAAAATGCTTATAAATTCTCTAGTTGTTTTTAGACATAATGACTTATTTTTATTAAGTTCTGGATTTGGATATAGATTTAGACTTCCTCAAAGTCAACTTTTTGTATAGGTTTCCTTGGTATCTGTGTTTTTTTATTTATTTATTTATTTTTTTTCTGGTGTAAAATGACCGAACAATATCAGAGAGTTAATAAAAATTATTTTTAAAAGATTAAAAAAAAAGAGTTTAAAATGCATAAACTTCGTGAGAGTATAAACATTAAAAATATTATAATATTGTTTCTTGTTGATTATTTAATAAATCTTATTCCAAAAATGAATTTAAACATGAATTTGTAGAGGAGGCTTTGCCTCATTTGAGAGGTTCACCACATGTCACTATACATTATGTCATGTAATAATATCGCATTAAAAATGTCAACGCAAATTCATCCAGACTAAAAGGCATACATATCACACGTAGTCAAATCATGTAAATGATTTAGATGTAGATGAACCCTTAAGTACTATACTAGACTGTTTTTTAGGGGGGGAAAAATGAGCTATTTACTTTGGGCTACATTGAGCAACAGCACAGCTACCCACTAGCCAGTGACTCAGATTTGTGTCCCAAACTCACAAATTCAGCTGAAATCATAGCTTTTAACTAAAACACAGCAGCTGAGGGCACATGACAACAAATATTACATGAAAACAGAGCTAAGCAAGGAAAATTCTATTAGTGACCTCCTTATAAGCTTTCTGTGATTGATTGGATTGACTTATCAAGATCATCATTATCAGTATTCTCAGTTTTTAGTTTAAAATAGAAATTCATAATGGCAAGTGATTGGTTTAGATTTATTCAGTGATTCATGCTCTTCTGTTTCCCGTGTGTGAATTGCTTTGGATACAACCATTTGAACCGTTTAAATTCATGTAAATATATGTCTGTATGTACCATCTCTCATCCAGACAACACCAAACCTCGCGAGGATTGAAGTTGGACGCGCCGAACGCATTGCGCGCAAGAGGTGTGTCAGAAGCCGGTTGTAAACCGCGAAAACCCAAAAACCCATCTCTTGTTTGTGCTTCTAGAAGACGACAGAGTGAAATCACCATCTGACAGGGTAAGAACTGTGTCTTTATGCCTGGAAAGCGTCTCCGTTTTTAAGCTCGTGGACGCGTTTTGATGGTTGTGTCATTTGTTTCTGCATCTTAAATGGCGGATTTGTGAGTAAGTTTGTTTACATGCCGCTTGGTTGATTTCTGTGGGCTGTGTTTCAGTGTTGCTGGATTCTAGGTTCTGGTTCGGGTTGTATAGAGTTGGTCTAAAGTTGCGCACCGCGAATAAGCACATGGCGTTTTTACGCGACGCCGCGTTCATAGATTAGCGTTTGATTCACTGACGCGCGTCACCGGATTCTCTGTCATCATTTTCTCTGATATGCAGCACTAATTATTAGACTATTTTAAGACTGCAATCGAATTCTGCTAGCCTTGTTATCAAAAGTGTTCCCACACTTTTATAAAACCTGAAAATATAATGGCACTTTAAAAGTGTGACGGTCATGAAACATTAAAAGTCATAGATATTTAAAGTAAATATAAACTATTGTTTTTAAGATATTTTATTGACTTGAAGTTGCTCTTTTAATATTTATATTTTTTCTAATCATTTTCCTTGGTTGCAAGACGTGGGAACCCTGTAACAGTATATTATAAATATATTTTATATAGTATCATGAAGTCGTCAAAAATACATTGTATTGGTCAAAATTAAACATTTTCCTTTATGCCAAAAATCATTAGGATATTAAGTAATCATGTTCCATGAAGATATTTTGGAAATGTCCTACCGTAAATACATCAAAACTTAATTTTTGATTAGTAGTATGCATTGCGATAGTTAAAACAACAATAATAAAACAACATTTATGCACGTGCGTGCCATTATAAATAATGTGCCCTGCTCACTCCAAAGTCTAAACTCCAAGGGCTCTGCCCTGCGAAGTGAGAGGACATAAGGATGATCACTTCATTTGGAATTTTCTCTGTGTGTATATATACAGTGAGGAAAAAAAAAAAAAAAGATCCCCTGCTGATTTTGTCTATAATTTTGATGGTAGGTTTATTTGCACAGTGAGAGACATAATAATAACAACAAAACAAATCCAGAAAAACGCATTTCAAAAAAGTTATAAATTGATTCGCATTTAAATGAGTGAAATAAGAATTTGGCCCCTTTGCAAAACATGACTTAGCAAAACCCTTGTGGGCAATCACAGAGGTCAGATGTTTCTTGGCCACCATGTTTGCACACATCACACGGGGCAGCCGTGGCCTAATGGTTAGAGATTCGGACTTGTAACCCAAAGGTTGCAGGTTCGAGTCTCAGGTCTGGCAGGGATTGTAGGTGGGGGGAGTGAATGTACCACGACTGAGGTGAGGTGAGGTGAGTCCCTTGAGCAAGGCACCGATCCCCCAAACTGCTCCCCGGGTGCCGCAGCAATGGCTGCCCACTGCTCCGGGTGTGTGTTCACTACTGTGTGTGTGCACTTGGATGGGTTAAATGCAGAGCACAAATTCCTTGTATGGGTCACCATACTTGGCCTCACTCACCCCCTTTCCTTTCCTTAGGAGGGATTTTGTCCCACTCCTCTTTGCAGGTCCCTTCCAAGGCTGATGTTTGGTAACTGAAACCTTCAGCTCCCTCCACAGATTTTCTATGGTATTAAGGTCTGGAGACTGACTAGGCCACTCCAGGACCTTCATCTGCTGCTTCTTGAGCAACTGCTTTGTTGCCTTGGGCGTGTGTTTTGAGTCATACCCATCCATGACTCATTTTTAATGCCCTGACTGGCTTCAATGCCCTGGCCCTGACAGTACATACATGGCCCCGTCCATCGTCCCTTTGATGTGGTGCAATTGTCCTGTCCCCTTAGCAGAAAAACACCCCCAAAGCATAATGTTTCCACCTCCATGTTTGATGGTAGGGATGGTGTTCTTAGGGTCATAGACAGCATTCCTCCTCCTCCAAACACAGTGAGTTGAGTTGATGCCAAAGAGCTTGATTTTGGTCTCATCTGACCACAACACTTTCACCCAGTACTCCTCTGAATCATTCAGATGTTTATTGGCAAACTTCAGACATGCATGTACATGTGCTTTCTTGAGCAGGGGGACCTTGCGGGCACTGAAAGATTTTTATTCCTCACTGTGTGTGTTTGTATACATATTCAGTACATTGTATGGGTCAAAATTATACATTTTTCTTTAATTCCACAAATCATTAGGATATTAAGTAAACATGATGTTCCATGAAGATATTTTGTAAGTGCCCTACTGTGAATATATCAACTTAATTTCTGATTAGTAATATGCATTGCTAAGAAATTCATTTGAACTATTTTAAAGGCGAAAGGCCAAGTATTGTCCTATCCCAACAAACCATACATCAATGGAATATATAAACCTCAATTTAAAAAAAACTGACCCTTATGACTGGTTTTGTGGTCCAGGGTCACATATGCAATTGTCAGGCTGTTCTGGGTGGTTATTATACATTTATTTGAATTTTGTGATACTATTTCTTTGTTTAGAGGAGTAAGCATGAAAAAAGTTCAATCTTGGAGCTTTGTATTACAGCATTTGATGACTCACTTTGAAGTCACTTTGGGTAAGTAGTTTAAGGTTTATCTAGTCTAAAGTTAACTTTCCTCATGGTCTTGTCAGTTTCTATTAAATTTCATCTCTGTTAATCAGAGGAGATCAGTAAAGTGCAACTGCAGCACAGCATGGCTTCAGTGAAGGACTCGGCTGTGTGGCATCTGTCACCGTCGCCCATGTGGATTTGCGAATTACATTTGTATTTCTCTCATGTCCCTCAAGAGCTCTGATTACATGGTCCAGCTCCTCATTACCAGCTCCTCGTTGTAAATCATTGAGTCTGGAGAACGCCCTGCAAACGAAACCAGAGATTAGGTCAGATCACACGCTGTGGCTGAAGTTCTCTCGTATCGTAGCTTAATTGCCGGCCTGCCCACTCTTCCTGCTCTGAATAGATAATAGTATGCTAATAGAGTGTATGTCGTGCCCAGGTTTTGCCCCTTTAGACCCATGAGGCATTGCGGTAACACTTTCTGATGCGGTAGTAAGGGCAGTGTGTCAGGCCGGGTCAGGACACCGTGAGTCATGAGGTCCCTGATGAGTGAAATCATGAGACCTGAAAATGCCACTCTTATTTTTTTTTTTTAAAGACCAGGTTTATGCTGGTCCAAGGTAAGCTATATATATATATACGATTACATTAACACAGAAACATACGTGCATTAGACACATGAGCAACATCAGAGATGCACTACCCTTTAGGTTCATAGAATATTGAATGCATTGAATTAATAGATCGATTTGATTGTCTTTAGCCTAATATGTTTTAAATTAAATATTTTCAGTGCTACTACATTAGAAGTTTAATATTTCAGTCTGATCTGTCTGATTTCTGGTGCCGTATTCTCATTTTAAACTCATTTTTATCTGTTTACCCAAGGCTAAACTTGTTAAAATTCTGTCATCATTCAGTCATTATTTAATCATTTCTTATTCTTTTCATTTTTGTTTGACATTGCTGAGAAGTAGTTAGGTTTAAGATATAGGGATGGATTGAATCTAAGTTGTAGTAAAAATGCAATTACAGTCAAACCAAAATTTATTCAGACACCTTTAACATTACACACATTATCAGTTTATTCACTATGGTTTAGAAAATGGTAATACAATATGATAAGAACTTAGAGTTAAACTGTGTCAGAACAAATTCATTTTGATCATGTCAGATAACTTTGATAGAAAGGTATGTAATGGATTACAATTACAAAATTCAGACAACTGTTATTATGACAATATTTACACAACTATCAGTACTTTGTTGACCATTTTCCAAGCAATGCTTAATTTTGTTTAGTCTGTGGTGTACAAAGGTCAAATTAACAGTTAAAGAAGAAACAATAAAGTAAAACATGGTCAGGTCAAGTGTAATAATCAATTTTACTGGTAGCCCGCTGTATGAAGAATATTTGAGTATATGTCAGTTTACTTCATTTTGCTATCCTCCTTTACATAAATGAACTGTAGTGTCCTGCACCCACTATTAAAAAAAAATAAATATATATATATATATATATATATATATATAATTATATCTGGTGTCTGAATAATTTTTGATTTGACTGTATATAAGACGTTTATGAGGATTCATAAAGATTTGTACATTATTTGGTACTATACTTTGGTATTATATATGTACTTTTATAGTATTTATTAAATTTGAATTTTTTTTTTTCTGTTTGGCTTTATTTTTATTTAAATTTTATTTAGTAATTTTTGTACTTCAGCTTAAATTTACTTTAGTTAGTTGCCAAGACAACATTTCTAAAATTTAAAACTTAAAGGTTTTCATCTAATAATTTTCAGCTTTATTTCAATTACTAAAAACAAATTTTAAGTTTTAGTTAACAATAACACAAATGCTGTGCAAATGCCAATACATGTTAAATGCTGTGCAAATTTCATATTGCAGGTTATAGTGGATCTTCATGTACACTGTCATTCAAAAGTTTGGGATAAGATTTCTAATGGTTTTTAAAGAAGTCTCTTATGCTTATTATGAAATATTATTGCAATTTAAAATAAGAGTTTTCTATTTTAATATACTTTAAAATATAGTTTGTTTCTGTGATGCAAAGATGAATTTTCATCAGCCATTACTTCAGTCTTCAGTGTCACACAATCCTTCAGAAATCATTCTAATATGCTGATTTATTATCAATGTTGGAAACAGTTGTGCTGCTTAATATGTTTTTGGAACCTGTTTTTTCAGGATGATGAATATAACATTTTATGAATATAAAGTTAAAAAAACAGCATTTATTCAAAATAGAATTCAACATTATAAGTCTTTACTATTACTTTTTATCAATTTAACACATCCCTGCTGACTAAAAGTATTAATTTCTTTCAAAGAAAGAAAGAAAAAAGAAATGTTACTGACCCAAAACTTTCAATGGTAGTGTATATTGTTTTGAAAGATTTCTATTTTACATAAATGCTGTTCTTTTTAACAATTTATTAATCAAATAATCCTGAAAAAAGTATCATAGGTTCCAAAAAAAATTTAAGCAGCACAACTGTTTCCAACATTGATAATAAATCAGCATATTACAATGATTTCTGAAGGATCATGTGACACTGAATAATAGAGTAATGATGCAAGTTTTGCATCACAGGAATAATTTCTATTTTAAAGTATTTTATAATAGAAAACCACTATTTTAAATTGCAATAATATTTCACAATATTACCTTTTTTTCTGAGCAGAAAAGATGTCTTTAAACATCAGTAAAAATCGTACGGATTCCAAACTTTTCAACGCCAGTGTACATTTGTATTTTAGAATTACATTTTTTGCAGCATGATGTGATGCAGTCATCCATTTGCATACATATTATAAAATTAAAATATATCATCAAAGCTGTTAGATTTGTTGAAGAAGTAGTACTTTGATGACTGTGCTGCAATGAGGATGAATTCAGACCCTCAACTTTTCATAGTTTTGTGTGCAGACAGACAGTCCAACAGCTACTGTTAGTGTGCTAAAATCTCTCTGAGATACCGGCATCTCCTTAAAATAACTAATAAATAATTAAAACTGTATTACTTTTTTTTTTTCTTTTCACAGAGGAAAACTCTGTGTATTACAGCTGGGGAGAGTCGTACCCAAATACATTTTTAGAGCTCTTATATTTTAAACCACACAGCTTATGTTATCTCTCTCTGTTTCTCTTTATTTTACGCTGAGCAAGCTATTATCTAAAAAACTAAACATCTTACATTGCAGTTGCAAGAGTTACACAACCTTTTAAAGGCAGCAGATGTTTCAATTTATTTTTTATACATTTCTCAATTATCAAATAATAACTGCATCAGCCCTAAGCGGTTTCCACAGAGTTATTTAACAAACATTGAACTCTTTTTGCCCTTTGCATGTCATAGGCTATAGTCATTTGTTAGATAACCAATGGAGTGTTAATCATCTAGACACATCCCTAGTATGAGTTACAGTCGACTCTCAGCTACAGCAACACTGTGGACTGAGATCTAGACAGATCATGATTTTAAATCACTTCTATAAAATCTGGTGAGTTTTTGTTATGGTAGAGAGTCTCCGATTTTGTGTATATACGTCTGACAGCATTTGAGTCATAAATGTGGCATGTTGGGTGTTTTATGGCCGTGTTTGTGGGCTGGTTGGCAGAAGCAGTGGTGTCCGACAGCACACTGTCTAATGGGCCCATTGTAAGTGCTGGCACAAGGAGCAGTGTGTGTCCGGAGGAGTGTGGAGTATCGATCCTGCTAAATCTGTGGGAATGTAGCTGCCACTGAAGTTTTCTGCAAACAAGAGTTTGTGCGGACAACATCAAGTATTTGAGTTGCTAGTATTGATAAAATAATTTGACAGAGTAATGTCTCGCATGCTCATTTTTGGCTAGGGCTGTGCAATTAATCGAAATACAGTTTCAATTTCGATTTTGGCTTCAAACGATCATGAAAATGCAGTAATCGAGATGAAAAAATTATTACGCCCCATTATCAGTGGTGTGATTTAGCTCCTCCATAAAAGCCTAATTGTACATGCAAATCAGTAAAATCATGTAACGTGACTTTCATAAAATGGAACATGCTTGATTTATTAATGTTTCTTTGATGTTGTGTTTTTAAAAACAAAAATAAGAACTTGCGCTGTTCTGTGTATGTGCTCAGAGACGGAGCAGAACACGGACATGTAAATCTTTTAGCTCAAGGTGCGCGCCTAAATGGTCAAATACTTGGTGATTATTCATATAAACCCTTGTCAGTTATGTCTTAAATTATCATAAACAGTTGAGAATGAAAATCCGTGTGTAACAGTATATTGCGTCCGTGTGGCTCTTAAAGCGGCATCAAATAATATTCCTTCTGCCGTCTCTGTGCTTAATATTAATAAAACGTAAAAATACAAAGAGAAAAATCACTCACTGCTCTTGAATGAAGGAATTTTGTAGTTTTAATAAGAAACCAAGCATGTTTAATTATTGCAGTAAAGACACTTTTATTTTACTTTCAAATAATTACATTCAGTTTCTGTAGTATTGTTAGACTACTTTAGACTTCCATAAAAGTAAAAACTTTTTTTTTTTCATTTGTATCTTTTTTTTCTGTTGTATTGCTATCTTTAAATGAATCACTAATATAAAGTTTTAGACCCAGTCATAATCGTGATTACAATATTGACCAAAATAATCGTGATTATGATTTTTGCCAAATTTGAGCAGCCCTAGTTAAACATTATATTACATCAAGGTTTCCGAAACTGGTGTTTGTGAAAGAATTGCAGGGGGTTTATGAGTTTATGAAACAACTCATAATTAATTAAATCATAAAAGATGTTAAATTGAAATTAAAAAAAAATCTTACAAAAAAAAAGAAAGGCATTTGTTTAACTATGTCATTTGACCATAATCAATGTCAGAGAACCAATGAACATGGAAACGTGATGCTTATTTATTAAAATATTTATTTTAAAATCTCAGAGATACTTTGTGCATAGAATCTGTGCATTTAAATGGGTTTGAAAGACCAAAAACCTTCCAAATACATAGAAAAACATGGTTTAGTAACCTACAGATTGATAATTCAAAATTAATGTTCATCAGTAAGTGATGCAATGTTGAAACACTTCTTAAACCTGAAATGATTTTTGTAAATCAGTGGTCAAATGCAGTGTAGCCACTTGACTAGTGACTGGTCTTTGTGTGAATGTCCACAAAACTAGAGGACTTTCTGAGTGTATATAAGCAGTCAGTGTTGGGGAAAGTTACTTTTAAAAGTAATGCATTACAATATTGAGTTACTTCCTAAAAAAGTAACTAATTACGTTACTTAGTTCCTTTTTATGGAAAGTAATGTTACACTACTTTTACGTTAGTTTTTAAATCTGGGCAGGGCTTGCTTGTTTGTTTTTTAATATAAAAAGTTCTATTTTTATAAGAAGAAAATGTCAACTCTTCAGCAATAAAAAAGGAAAACAAACGTTAGATTATCTTGAGTAATTTTTGCTTATTAGTTTGGGTGAATTGGATCATCAAAGGTCAGCAGTGAAGACATTGGTTAATAAAATGGGATTAAATACATAAAGGACATTTGTATTATTTAACATATTTAATTTTTGCAAGTTTGCATTGAATTTGACTCTTTTTATTCATTTTGAGGAATACTGTAGGCCTATCTGTTTTTTTAAAGGTCCCATATCGTCAAAATCAAAATTTCCTGGCTTTTTTCATGATAACTAAGGTCTAGGGGCTATCTAACTACCATATGAGTTTCAAAACAGTCAATCCACAGTAAACTGCACACAGCCTGCTTAAAGTAGCTGTTCATTTTCACAAGCAGCTGTGACTTCCGTAACGATGTGACGTCCGATCGACTCAAGTCACCGCCTTCAGTCACCAACCAACGTCCCACCCTCCTTTTGTCAAACCCCCAGACAACAACGCATCCATTCCATTATTGAGCAACAACAACACGAAAACAAGTGGAGAAAACCCTGTTCAGTCGATAGATGTCAAGCTACGATCATTACACAGGCTTCAGAACAACGTGAATATAAGAGACCAGCGGCACGTCAACTTCAGCCTCTTTCACTCAGCGATTCCGGTAAATACACGGATAATGTGTTCCACGATTTGTTCCGGAATTGTTTAATTTGGTTCATTCACAGTTGTTTTCCGGAATCTGTGCGTGCTTTACACACAAACCATAAAGACATGTGACGTTTGGATGTGAGATGTAATGCGACGCGTACGTTTCACTAAACTGAAACTAACCTGAACAAACTGTGCTTCAGCGCTGATAGTGAGGAGATGGCTCTGTCTGGTCGCTGCTTCATTCCACTTTGCACGTATTTTTTCGTTGTGAAGAGTCGCTTGATAACGTGCATCATTACTACAACACTGCCTTTATGGCTCTGGCTTTTGTTCACACAGCGCTCGTTCCCGTAATTTTCCAGAATCAGTGCGCATTGTGAAAGGGGCTTTACTGAAGCAACAGTTATGTAGCTTACTGCATTCGGTGTTTGAAAAAGAAAAAAACATTAATGATCATTCTGAAATATCCTGTTGAGTATCAGCAGGCTAGGTTCTCTTTATTGCTCTGAGCTCGCTTACAGCATACATGACCGTAGTTACCTGTGATTGGCTTGGCTGTGCGTCACTCAGAAAACAACAGGCCAATCAGAAGAGAGGCTCATGAATATTAATTAGATGGGCCAAAATCGACCTGTTTTTGACAGAGCTTCTAAAAAAGGAGCTGTAAAAATATATTGAGATGGATTTTGGCACTTATACCGCAAATATATATTCTTAAGGACATCAACAATGCGTGTTCACATTTATTCTAGAACTAAAGTAACATCTTAGGCAACTTTAGAAATGAAAATTTAAAAGATGGACGAGGAATTAGGGAGAATCAATAAATTATGAATTATTGCTATTGTGTAAATAATATGTAATCATGTAGTCCATAAAGTAACTGTAGTCTGATTTTCGTTTTTCACCTCGTTTTTGGATTCTGATTACGTAATCCAGATTACATGTAATCAGTGCAAAGACCAAAATGCACTCCACTTTGTTCTTTGCACTCTTTAAGTTTGCTATACGGAATGACAAACATAAAGAGTGCAAAGACCAAAGTGATCAACATTCACATATGCATGCTTTCCTTAAAAGGTTGCGAATCACAAGGGTAAAAACAGTCTAGCAGCATTCCTCCGATAACTCCCATCATGCTCTTCTGACTCACCCATGAAGTTTGTGCCAGTTTGTGTGCACCTCACTCTGATATAGAATAACTGGAGATGGCGTGATTGGAGTGAGTCAGAATGTAGAAATGTGCTAGATCTTATTCCAAACTGCCCAGCACAGATCCGGGGGCTTGTTTGGCAGGCCTTTTGAGAGTGCTGGTAGGGGGCGTTCGTGTTGAGGGACTGTGGGAGAGTCACAAACAGACGCAGGTATGATGCCATGAACTATTATTACCCAAGGCAGACGTCACAGCTGCGGCGTTCGGCGCTGGGAAATATTATAGGAGCTTCCTTTATTAAAAGCGTTCGGTAAAACCCTCTGTCTGTTGAGGATGTGTGCATGTGGGTGGATATTTTGAGTCTTCCGCAGCCCTTGCTGAACCGATATCGATTTTGGAGGAAAACATGTAGACTGATGGATTCCTGCCCGGTATGATGATGTTTTTAAACCATCATTATCATATAAAGTAAAAAAGATAACTGCTGTTTTAGTTTACAAACAATCTTAGGCCCGAGGACTACTTTATTGAGTGTTTTATTGTATTTAATGATAGTCTACTTTAAGAATTTAAAGTTAGATGTTATCCTTTCTTAATACACACTTGCTATCCCTCTAAAAATGGTTTATTCTAGTATAAAATGTGCATTTCTCATTTTCCAGTCAGTTAGAAAATGACTAAAATCTGGCCCTACATTTTTTATTCTTATTGGATATCCTGTTTTATTTGAAAATGTCTGTCACATTATGGAAGCAAAATGGGTTTTGAATGCCATTTCATGTTGACTTTAAGCCAAATGTTCGGATTGGCCTTTACAAAGGTATGGTGCTCATCCTAAGAACTGCAACAAAAGTCCCAAAACGCCGTCCTCTCGGGTCTCATTGAGATCCGCTTCAGAGGTTTTTGACAACTCTACCCAAATGTCTGATTTCTCTTAGACAAAGGTTAAAAAAAAAGTGTCTAAGATAAGACAAAGATATGAGTGAAGAGGGAAACAAACTTGTCAGAAGGCTTGGTCTAAAGGGACAAAATGAAAAAGGGAAAGAGAGAGTCTTATCTTCTCAATTCAACCTGCAGACACAAGAGATTTGCTGTCGTCTTTCTGCATTGTTGGTCGAATAAAGTGCTGTGGATCTTCAGGGATCTCCTGACATTAAACATGCCATTTACATGAACCTGGCGCCAGTGTTATGATGCTGCTGTCGGATGGATAAAACCGTCATTAGTTCCCTCTCTGATATATTTCTCACAAGCCGTTTCGTTCTTTTTGTGGGTTGACCCCTGCTCGTCTATTTCTCTATTGCAGTCTTTTTTTGGTCCCGACATTAAAAAGGTGTATATATTTGAATTACAGGCAGTAAATTTGCCATCTTACAAAGACATTTTAGCATATTATCCTTTAAATGTTGATTGAAAAGGTTCCGTTTCTTGCCAAGGTCTCTAAAGAATTCTTTGTTGCATATGATTTTTATTAGATTTGTTTCATCAGTCAGGCATTAAATTGCCAAACTAATGTGGATTCTGACTAAAATGAGACGTAGTCCTTTGTCCTTTTGTTCAGTTCGGCTCCTCATTAGCAATAGACCGCCTACAGCAAAGCCCTATTGTTTACTTTGATTTGTAAATTTAAGTAATATGAACCATTAACGTTAAGACGTTAATCAAAGTATTGCTGGCTTAATCTACAAGTAAAATCTGATAATTAGTGGTGCCTGTTATTGTGAATACTTTTGAACCTCTAACTTTGAATATTTACACTCGTTTGAAAGTTTGGGGTTGGTAAGATGTGAACAAAGTCTTTTAAGCTCACCAAGAATGCTTTTATTTGATGAAAAATACAGTAAAACAGTAATATTGTAATCTTTACTGTCACTTTGATATATTCTCTTTAAAGTTTCTACTCTTGCTGAATGCAATGTCTTTCAAAAAAAATAAACTTACTAACTCTAAACTTTTTTAATGGAAGCATAAACATGTGATATGTACTGAACAGTTTGATAAATGATACCTCAAACCATGCAGCTTGCTGAGGAGAGGTGTGCTATTACTTTTGTAAGCCATCAGACTTTCAGTTTTCACCTGGCAGACAATAAACAGATGAAAGAAAAAGCCCATAGATCTATAAATTGGCACATATATGGACCAGAATACCTTGTAGACTGTAGTGTGATTCTTTGGGTTTGGCAAGTAAACAACCTAGAATACACTCTTGGAGAAAACAAATTACCCTTAAATATTACTTATTGGTACCTAAAGTGTACATATTAGTATCCAAATGTTAAATATTAGTAGCTTTTGAAAAAGTAGTTCCCCAGAGACAGCGTTTATACTGTTATTTCTGAGAGCATAGCTTCAGAAAGCTTCAGAAAAATACTAGTTATCTGTCTGTTTGCCAGTGTATGACTAGTTTTACAATTACATTTTACATGCTAGATAGACTCTCTGTTTTCCAGACGCTCATTATTGTTTGCTTTCTACAAGATTTGAGGAAAGTTGTGATTTTTAGTGTTTGTCTTTGAGATTAGGAGCATCTCCTTTCATCACAACATCAAAGAAGAGGCAGAAGTAAAAAATCTCACCACGGTAAAGAGATTTTGAGGAAACAAACACTTACAAGTTAATTTTCCACGTTGTCAACAACAGTCCCAGTGTGCCAACCCTGAAGCCATCCTGTCACTCTTGAAGCCGCTCTGTTTGGTGCATTTTCTGCTTAAGGAAAGTAGTTCTTCTCAATAACGTAGAAGCTCAGTCTTCTGGGTCAATCTGTCTGGTGCAGGCAGGCCATATTAATCAAGCAGGATTTACCCACTATCACAACAAGCAATCAGAGTGTCTAATTTTAGAAATCGATTTTTTTTATTTTTTTATTTTGGCACTTGGAGCTGAGTAATCTAGAAAAGGAGAAGGGTTGTAGGGGTTGTTGGGTGTCTCATCATACTGAGTGAGTCATAGAGAGCATTTTGATTGTCTGAGCTTTTCTCTCCATCTGGAGTAAGCTGAAACCGAGGTGTCATTAATAGCTGTCTGACTGTCTCTGCTGGCTCCTGCCTTACTTGTGTAGCCGTGTAATGTCACAATATGCTGTTTTGTCACCAGGGAGAGCCAGCCTTTAGAAAAAAAAATATACTGTTATGATATCATTCTTTGTTAACCCTGATATTCTGTTGTTACTGTCTTTGCTGTCTTTATATTTAGGGTCCCAGAGACTCCAATGACAATTCATTTTAAAATTAACTGTTAATTTTATCCTAATATTCTTTAAATAAGTTCCTCTGACCTAATCAAAACACAGCAGACTGATACTTGTTAATATGGTCTAGGTCAGCAAGTTCGGTCCTAGAGAGCTGCAGTCCTGCAGAGTACGGCTCCAACCCTCATCAAACACAACTGAACAAGCTAATCAATGTCCTCAGGATCACTACCATTTTTCTTCCCGTATTTTTATGGGTGTGGCTTCTGGTCTTATCCGCATCCAGCTATTTTTAGCTGTACAAAACTGTTTACCGTTTACTGCATGTTGTTGTTTTTCTCATTATTTCCTTATAATGGGTAATGAACCAAAAGTCTCACCCATAGGCTTACTTCCGCATTAAGGGTGTTTTTTTGTTCCTAGGGTTGGAGCTAAACTCTGCAGGACTGTTGCTCTCTAAGACCAAACTTGCCTACCTCTGGTCTTGGTTCTCTGGAACCCCAAACAGAACATGACTTGTTTTGATTGATAAAGCTTATATTGATCTCTTAATGATTTTCTTTGTCAGCCTTGAAGACATCATGATGGGCATTCACATCAGATCTACTTTGCCAGTTCTGGCTCTGTTGTTCTTACATCTGGCAGCAGGGCAAGATGAACTGATTATCACCACTGACAAAGGCAAAGTCAGAGGACTAAAGCTTCCTGTGCCGGGTGGTTCAGAGTATGTGGGGGCCTTCCTTGGGATCCCCTACGCCAAGCCTCCATTGGACCTGCTTCGCTTTAAAAAACCAGAGCCTGCTGAGGCATGGAACGGGATACAAGATGCTACCCGGTACTCCAATTCATGCTTCCAGAATCCAGATACGTCATACCCAGGATTCCCCGGAGCTGAGATGTGGAATCCCAACACGAGAATTAGCGAAGACTGCCTGTATCTCAATGTTTGGACTCCTTCAGCTGACCTCCAAAACCGAGCCAAACCCTTAGTCCCAGTTATGGTGTGGATCTACGGTGGAGGCTTTTCCACAGGTACCGCATCCCTGGACATATACGATGGGCGTTTCCTCAGCCATTCACAACAGGTGGTGGTGGTATCCATGAACTACAGAATAGGAGCATTAGGCTTCCTATCTTTACCTGAAAGTAAGAGCATTAAAGGTAACGCTGGTCTGTTTGACCAGCGCCTAGCTCTCAGCTGGGTGTCAAGGAACATTGCCGCATTTGGCGGCAATCCATCTTCCGTAACCTTGTTCGGAGAGAGTGCTGGTGCCGGCTCTGTGGGACACCATTTGCTTTCACAGGGCAGCCATGGACTATTCACCCGCGCAATTCTCCAGAGTGGCAGTCCCGATGCTGTGTGGGCTGCAGTGGAGCCAACCCAGGCCTGGAACCGTTCCTTGTCTCTGGCTCAGCGTCTGAACTGCCCACTTGGACCATCTGCTGATGAAACGGAGGATTGCTTAAGGGCAGTTGAACCTGAGAAGATAGTCAGTCTTCAATTCGAAGTCATTCCCGATCCTGTGTTAATAAGTGTGCCTTTTCCGCCAACAGTGGATGGAGAATTTCTCGCGGACATGCCGAGTGTCTTAATCCAGTCGGGGCGTTTTTTAAAAACTGAACTACTTTTGGGACTAAACAGGGATGAAGGGACATACTTCCTTGTTTATGGCACACCTGGATTTGGCATCAACCAGAGTCTTATCAATCGAGACCAGTTCCTCGCAGGTGTATCCTTGGGCCTCCCTGGTTTCAGTGACATAGCCAGAGAGGCAGCTGCTTTTCAGTATACCGACTGGACAGATGAGCGGAGTGAGCCAAAAAACAGAGAGGCCCTAGGCTGGTTGGTGGGCGATCGCTATCTCTCATGCCCCTTACTAGATTTTGCCCGTAGGTATGTCGAGAATGGTGGCAGTGCCCGATTGTTCCTCTTTAACCACCGCTCCAGCTTTAACCCCTGGCCTCAGTGGATGGGTGTAATGCACGGGGATGAGATCCCGTTTGTTTTTGGTATTCCTCTGAACCAGACCTTTGGATTTTCTAAGGAGGAGGAAGCCCTCAGCAGAAGGATCATGGCGCACTGGAGCAACTTTGCTAGAACTGGGTGAGTGTAAATCTGACACATCTACTTTGTGAGCTTATGTTCTATCCAGATTTACCCAAACATAAACATTCTGTCTAGGGCTGGGAAAATAAATCGATGCATCACTAATTGAGAAATGATTCTGCATTGATTCTGAGATTTTCAGAATGCATCGTGATTTTCTCTCAAATCGATTCTGAGCTTAGATTTTAACAGCAGATGGCACTGCATGCTTTAGAAACAGCCATACTTTACAATTCCAATTCCTTACAGACACTTGAAATCTAAAATTATAATTCATAAAGTTTGAAAAGGTTGAAGTGAATTACAAGGGTGTTAATAGTGAGATTTACATTAATCTTGTGTGATAAAAGCATTCCAAGCCGAATGCACATGCGCTGTTCGTGAGCATTGGAGTGTGTGGTTACAAACTAGATTAGTGCGCCATCTGCTGCTAAAAACTAAGTTCAGAATCGATTCAAGAGAGAATTACAATGCATTCGAAATTGATTCATGAATTGTGATGCGTTGATTTATCATCGCACCCCTAATTCTGTCATTATTTACTCACACTGATATATTTTCAACATGTATGGCCTTTTGTCCATGCACTGTAAAGGGAAAAAATGTGCAAAATGGTATCTTTGCAGTGCAACATCTCGTCACTCAAATAAAACCCTTATAGAGAGGGCTGCAAAAGAAAGATCATACCGATAATCGATTAATCTAACGATTATTAACCGATCGACTAATCATTTTTATTTATTTTATTTTTCACCGATTAATCAGTAGGCTTTATTCTATTATTCAGATTTTTCCAATTGAGTTTTACATATTCATATACACATAGAGCTGCTTTATAGTAGAAAATCAAGTTGTAGCACTGATACTTTTTTTCACATCTATTGCATGAAGTGTTCTCAACATTACGTGACTTTACTTGAATGCCGATTGATTGCAGAGGTTGTTTGAACATATCCGCATCACTATGATGACAACATACACATAAGGGCATTTATTGTGTGTAGTTTTGTAAAACATTCCTACACACAAATGGTTCGGCTTCGATTGCACTTCTAGTAAACGTCTCTTCTGACTGAATTACAAATGACAATGGTGTCAACAAAGTTTTAATTGTTGACGTTGATAATGTTGACTAATCACTTCAGCCCTACTTAGAAGGAACATTGTACCTCATCTACCCATAAAAGATGCATATTAGGATTTGGACATATTTCACTTTCTCTTCATGTAAACATTCTGCCTGTTTGTTTTTAACAAAATAAAAATGTTTTTTTTTATTTTATTTTTTTATTTTTCAAATTTTCATTATAGACTGAACTATTCCTTTAATACAGAGAATATTATGCTCACATTTGTGTTTACAAGACTATTTTTATGTATTTGCATATATTTACTAAAAACACTGAGGGGGATTGTTTATATTTATAGCTGAGAAAAGTATAAACCAGTGCAGATTTGGAGAAGTTGTTTAATCCATAATATCTTGATGAGACAGGCTTTCATCTGCTCACACTTTTTCAGCTAATGTGTAAAAAAAAAAGCAAGTTTTGGTGTTGCTGGCAGGCTAGTGTTGATTAGCATCCTCATTTGTTTGGCATAAATTATGGAGAAGCAGAGACAGCCTTTATTGTGGCTGTGAGCAAGCTTAGTTTCTTTCAATTAACACTTCATACACTCTTCACGCTGCAGGGGAACGACACGATGCTAATACATCAATGAACATGATCAGTAAACAAGATCACAATAGAACACGCTGAAGTTAATCTTTTCCAGAAATGGGCCGCCTCGCTTATGAAAAGTATTGAGTGCAATTCCGTGAATAGCTTGTTATGAAGACTTTGCTGGGATTGTGCATTTAGGATTCAAAGCCTCTTGTTGTAAAGGACTGCAAGGTGTTCTTTACAAGAGCGTGTAAACGTCGTAGCTATTGAGTCATTGCATTGATTTTTTTTGGCTTGAGTTGTTTTGGGGCACAAATGTATTGATGTAACTTGGCGCCATAGATAAACTGACCTTTTGCTTGATTTCCTTGCTTGACGTCTCAGGGATCCGAGTGCGGAGGGAGCGGATTGGCCGCCGTTCACGCTGGAACATCAGCAGTATATCACGCTTAACACTGGCCTGTCACAAACCCTCCGGATGCTTCGAGCCCAGCAGTGCAAGTTCTGGGACAGTTTCCTGCCAAAACTGCAGTATGTCACAGGTGAGAGTCACACAATGAGAACAGCCGTCCACCCACACCTCATAAACAAAGAAAATCATGACACGCTCGCTTCTGCTTGTCTCTCCAGCTCTGCCTGGCCAGCACATGTGTCGTCTTCTAGTCTCTCGAGGACACCTGTAGTGCAGACCTGGCCAGCTAGTGGAGCTTAATGTGGGACTGGAGGTGGTTGAGTGTTTCAAAGGCACTGCAGTTATTTACATTTAGATTTATGCATCTGGCAGATGCTTTTACTGGGTTCTCATGCATCCTTAAGAAGTATTCATTTGAATTTTTAAAAGTCTTATTTTTTACTTCATACATTTTACATTGAAACTTTCGCTCAGACATATAATACTTTACCAAATTAAAGCTATCAAATTAGTGTTGTAAAAAATTACTGTTATTTGTTTGTAATGTAGGATGTGCAATAAGTATCATCTATGAGGATGTTGTAATTATTGTTTTAACCAAGTTGACATTGAGTCAGTCATGCTTCTACTGGGTTATGTATGCTGATATATGCCCCCAAAATTCAAGACACATGGGCATTTTGCCTCATAACTACATTTTATGATATAAATAAATCACAAAATCACACAACCAGAGTGCTGTTTTATCCCAAATATCAGCATAATTGCAAATGTGATGTATATTTTATACAACAGTTAAAGGGGTCATCGGATGCCCAAGTTGATATGATTCTTTAGGGTCTTAAAGAAAAGTCTATAATATACTTTGGTTAAAAATTCTCAATAGCAGTGTAAAAAACACCCTTTAATCTTGTCAAAATCAGCTCTGCAAAAAATCAACTCATTCTATTGCATGGTCCTTTAAATGTAAATGAGCTTTGCTCGCCTCGCCCCTCTCTTCTCTCTGTGGAGTGATGAGCCATTGTTCACTTGAGCCGCGAAACTTGCATTCACAAAGAAAGTAGTCCACTGCATCTTCAACGGCTCAGACGTCGGGAGTAAATAAGGACTACTATGTTCATTATTACATCCAAAAACAGAACGCCTCAGTCGCTTAGAAGCCATTATTGTCTACGTCCCTGTTCTGGCATCGAGACAATGGCAATCGGATTGTTACCGCTCACTTGGGGAGGGTCTAAGGTAAGACGGCCATGTCAATCAATCTATTGTGGGAGCGGCCTCTGTCAGTGTTACATCCTTTATTTTGCTGGGAAAATTTCAAAATGTAACCAATGCAGATTTGAGTCTCATAAAGAGAGTCACTTGCTTTGTTCCTTTTGCAGTTTGAATGAATCGATTGAATGAATGACTCACTCATCTCACTCTTTAAGACAGTGACTTGCCGCCATCTACTAGCAGTTTTAGTTTGACGTTTAAAAAAACTTTTTAATTAAAAAGTTACAGTTCTTAAATCATTTCATGTTTTAATATTGAATTATATGTGCAATTGTAAATACAATGTAAGTATATTAATGCCACTTCTGCGTAACCTCTGCAATGCAAAGATGGATTTGTGGATTTCATTGCATTGGTAACAGCCATATACTGTGTTATTATTCTAATTGAATTTGACATTTAGTAAGCATGGCCTTTATATAGGTTTTATCTAGCGGGATTTGCATTGCATTCACGGTAAACCCTTTGTCAGTTCATGCAATGCCTGGGAATCGAACCCATGACCTTGGAGTTGCTAGCGTCATGCTTCACTGATTGAGCTACAAGAATATTGTAGATTATTGTATATGTAGTTGGTGGATGCCAGGTCATTTTTGGTGTGTTGCTAGGTGGTTAGAAGTAGGGCTGCAACAACGAATCGATAAAATCGATTACTAAAAGCGTTGGCAACGAATTTCATAATCGATTCGTTGTGTCGCGCGACGCAGAGACATTTGGTTGTTATTATATATATTTTTAAAAAAAATTGAGCGCAGAGCGGAGTGGACACATTCGGTCTCTCTCCCACACTGATGCCAGCAGAGTTCGGCACCTCATAAGCTGTGTTTCCATCCAAAAATGCGAATTTAACTTATGCGCAAAACTGGAACATTTGAGCATAAAGTACCGTTTCTACATTATATATAAATGCTGCCCCGATTTATATCAAACATGTTTGATATTTAAGCCTAGTATGGCTAGCGTACTTTCACAGCAGCCAATGCTCGATCGCAAAACATCTGCTGTACGGGTCGTTGGATAGTGGAGATGGAGAAAACTACTTCTATAGTTTTTGTAACACTGTCTGTCTGTATAATGTGTCGAAAACATACCACAACCGTGAGGAGAAAGAGGAGCTCTGCTGAGGTGAAATCGTCTCAGTTTTGAATAGGGCTGTGACGGTGGCACGTTGTTTTTTTATATATAGCCTACACTTCAGTCAGCGAACAAGCAGCTTAAAAACGCCAAAATAAATCAAAGAAATAATATATTTAATTAAGAAAGTAGCCTAAGAGTATTAAATAGGCTATTAAACAAACATTCCTTGTAAAAATGTCCGACAGCTCATCAATTTTTGGCCGACTGAATTTCCAGTCCGACTGTCTTTTTTTCTCTTTCTCTTCCTCATTACACAGCTGCTGTTTTTAATAGCAAAGTGATTACATTTATTTTCGTTCCTTTAGTTTATAAAGTTAATTTAGAGATATATTTGGAACACTTTTTGTTTGTTAAATTCAAGTTTTTGTTTTTTAAAGTTATACATAGC
Source organism: Garra rufa (assembly GCF_049309525.1). Lineage (NCBI taxonomy): Eukaryota > Metazoa > Chordata > Actinopteri > Cypriniformes > Cyprinidae > Garra > Garra rufa. The sequence continues at coordinate 44,260,591 of NC_133371.1, read as the reverse complement.
AAACAGCGGCAGACAGATCAAAAGCCTGCTTAATTCATCGCGATTTAAATTAAAATCCATTGATATAAAAAACTTAAAACATATCACAATATTAGTTTAATCATTCAATCAAGATAATTCCAAAGTTTGTGCGGAGAGAAGCGCGCTTTGCAGGACATGGAGACGCCAGTGCAATGTGGAATTTCTTTTTTGCTCATAAAGGTAAGAGTAATTTACCACCCGGGCCGGAACTGTAAAGGGTCTACCTTAGTTTGTGTGTACTCACAGTATCAACAAAATGTGCTCTTAAAGAAAACAAACAGAATACGCTTAATATCTTTGGTTTAAACAGGAGCGCTTCACAATAATTAACCGAAACCCAGGTAATTGCCTCACAAACACAATATCTATAGAAAGCTTTAAATTATTATTTTACTATAAAACGAAATAATTAAAATCGAAAACAAAACTCTTTCATTAGCTAATCCATAAAGATGCATTAGGCATTAATGAGCAGATGGCAGGATCGTCAATTTCATCTTTGCAACACTGAATCAGAAAATACTAGTTTATTAATAAGTAATTCGAATATTTTCTTAATTTTTGCCTTGACACATTCATGGTAATTACTTTTGCTGGGGCTTTGAGGCCAGTTTTGCGTGCATTTGAATGCGGAACTCTTCCAGCTGGTCGCTGCTGATGGCAGGACACTAAACACCGCCATGGCAGAATGAATGTAGCAGAAAGTTAGTCAAGTTATCCCGTTCCAGCGTGCAAAGTCACATGACTTTTTTAATGCGCACTGAGGAATTTAATTTGAGAGGCTTCTTGATGGGAAATGCAGCATGTACACCACAGCAAGCCGCTGTCTTGACGGATAGTAATTTTAGTTTATTTAGTCTATATATTTGGCAGATGTAAAGCATACATGTGTATGTTTTTTGTGTTAGTCCATTTTTATTTTATTATTATTATTATAACAGTTCAAGGAGCAACATGTTCGTGCACTTTCTAAAGATTTTAGTTCTGTTTTTGAATAAAGGGTTGTAAATCCCTTTTTTTTATCCGATTCATCGATTAATCGAAAAAATAATCGACAGATTAATCGATTATTAAAATAATCGTTAGTTGCAGCCCTAGTTAGAAGTCAAAAGAGCCAGTTCCCATGTTTTTTTTTTTTGTTTTTTTTTCACCTATCTTATTCTTGAGGTAAAAAACTTGTTAGCAAGCATCACTATTAACATTTCAGCTTGTCTGAACCAAGCTGTGTTACTCAAGTTAGATAGAAATGCCTTACAGGGAAAAACCTATGAATGTCTTTAGTTATTCATAGATTGGAATGACAAAATAAAACGAGTAGCATGATTTCTCCTGGAATCCAGGAGCTCGAGATTGAAACGTACACTTTTCTCAAAAGCCGTTTTGTCCCTGCCGTGAATAGCAAGTACTTGTTAAACACATTCAGAATGTATTCATAAGGACACATGGATGTGTGTAATGGAGAAATATGTTGCAGAAATGCTGCTATGTAAAAACGCTATCAATTTAAATTCAGCGTGAATGGGTTTGAATGTTTCAGTCTTGGCCGTGCATCCATTTTATCCATTATAAATCTATTCCACCATCAGGGTGTTTTCAGGTGAAGTAGGTTTGATATTCTATTTGTTATTGAGGACTTTGCTAAAAGATCACCAGTGGAAGCTATTTGAAGAGAAACTGAGAATAAAAGTGATTGAGACAGAAGTTATTCAGGTGCTTGCAACTAAACATACAGCTTTTTGTGACATCATATTCCAAAATAAGAAAGGGAAAAAAAGCTTCTTCCATGAAAAGATGTGTTTTTTGCTCCACTGAAGAGCATTTTGCTGTAGTTCCTCGCTCATTTAAACCTTTTTTCAACTAAACATGTAGCTTGTGGTCTGTTTCGAGCCCTGCGGTGAGAGATGTGAGCTTTTAAGTGCGTTTCTAAACATAAGGTGGGAGAGCAAGTCACGGCATTATGTACTGGAAGCGGATGCTTGTGCGTTTGTATATTTAAACGGCTTTTGGCACACTTAAAATCATCTTGTAAACCTTGGGCTGTCTTCACAGCTGTCATTACTGATTTAAGCAATGAATATAGACTGATGCTTTTAATCGGCTTTTCTGGAGGTCTTTGCAAGGTGACGCTCAATAGTGGAGCGTCTGGAAACTCCCGAAGTTCTGGCTGTCAGTATTATCGGTGGTAGAAAACGGAAGAGAATTGGAGTTCCAGGTAGTGCGACCGTAGGGAGCAGAATTGAATTTGACACTGAAATGGAATGAATCGATTCTGATTTGAGTCTAGGTGAAGAAATACACGGAGAGCTGCAGGAGAAAGCCTTGTCTTGTTTATGTACTGGAGGTCAGGTGCCAGTGACTGCGCATACAAATGCACATATGCGCAAATTGAATTATCGTCACTGCGGGCAGTGTGCAGTCTCTCTGGCGCTTGTGACGGCAAAGCCGTTCCCAGAGGATTCGCAGATGCGCCTACTCTTTTGAGACTGCTACGCTTGCCCACAAACAAGAGTTTTGGTTCATTATTTATTTTTTTTAATGTAGGGGCATGAGACTGAAGAACCCATGCCTCATGAATATTAATTAGTGATGCAGCACCTAGACGTACCTAGTAGCTGATTTGCTGAAATGAATGCGAGTGAGGTCATGTCAAGATGGTAAACTCTATTTGGCCTCTGCTTTTATACTAAACACTAGTCTGTAAGGTAAACAGTGATTTATGGAGTCTGAACCAAGTCGACACCATGAACTTATTTCAGATGCAATCCCCCTGGAGCATCCTAGGATTAAGTGTCTTGATCAAGAGTACAACGGTTATTGCTCTTGGCACGGTTCTTCTAAAGCAAAACTAATAATTAAGCAATATAGCAGGCTTAAAATACAGGTGTTTGAAATTGGTTGTTTGTTATTTGGGTTGTTTATACGATGCAGTATGTGATCATTCTCCATTTTGTCTTGATATAATAGATTTAGAATAGCATATTTATATACCAATATAGTATTTGCAAACAGTGATGCTTTTTTGTGGGTGGAAAGTTACGGTTTTCAAGTAGCAGTCTATGGAAGGCCTGGAATAAAAATGGTAAACTTTTTATTTTAAAATTCTGACTTTATTTTCACAATTCTAAGATTATATCCCACAATTCTGGCTTCTTTTTTTTTCTCTCAGAATTAACAAACTCACTATTGTTGAGTTAAATCGAGTTATAAGGTGTGAAATACAAAGTATAAACTTGTATTTGCACAAAAAATCTGAATTGTGAGAGAAAATAGGTAAATGTTATAGGTTTGAATAGTATTTCATGCTGTAACTGTAGGGCTAATATAATATGTCCCCTATGAACTGCATATGTGAATATTATGTAGACCTATTGTTTAAATAAAATTCTTTAAAAATAGGTAATTATAGCAGGTTTCATCCATAGTCTGGCCGTTTAAACGTCTGTGTTTAACTGCAAATCGTGTCTTTGACGACAGTATTCTATAAAAATGATTTGGATTCTGATTCTGACATCCAAAGGCACAACAATATTTTTTTTCTCTTATTCCCTAGATTTTACCTGTTTTACTTCACTTGTTGCCAATTGTTTTCTTGCAATTGTATAAATAATCAAATTGCATATTTCTGAAAGTCTAATACATATGGAAGCCTTTTTCCACCACTGAATAATAATAATAATAAAAAAAGATAATTGTTTTCTCACAATTCAGAATTTTTTCTTGCAATTGTGTTTACATCTCACAATTCTGACTCTTTTCTCAGAATTGTGAGATATAAACTCTCAATTGCGGGTTTTAAAGTCAGAATAGCTGGATATAAACTTGCAGTTGCGAGAAATAAAGTCAGAATTGCAAGATAAAAGCTAAACTTGCATTTGCAAGATATAAACTGTCAATTCTGAGAAATTAAGTTGCAATTCTGAGAAAAAAGTAAGAATTGTGAGTTTATATCTTGCAGAATAGCGACTTTATTCTGACTTTATAACTTGCAACTGTTTATATCATGCAATTCTGAAAAAAAAATCATAACTGCGAATATTATATTGCGAGTGACAAAGTCAGAATTGCGAGATGTAAACTTGCAGTTGTGAGAAAAATGTCTGAATTTTCATAATTCTGACTTTTTTCTTAGAATTGTGAGATATAAACTTGCAATTGAGTTATACAGTAATTCAGTGGCAGAAACAGGCTTCCATAGTCATACACTTTTATAGAAATACAGCACCATGCTATTGTTTAAAGTTACAGAGTTGAAAAGTTACTACATACGAGAATGACTCATATGTTGATTTCCCTTTAACGAAAAAAATATCAAATAGAAATTGTTGGAGAAATGTGTTGACTCATACACTAAGCACAAATGTGCTTGTCCCTGATTTTCTAGTGATTCTCTCACAAGGAACTTCTCGTGATTGTGAGAACTCATAAAGTTCTCTCACTTGATTTCATTCTAAATAAAGAACACGATTATTCTGCTCGCTCGCTCTCTTTCCGTGACACAGATCAAGTGACAGTCTGTTGCCATGCAAGCCGTGAATCTCTATTCTCAACTATTTTCTTTTAACTAGCACTTGTGCTTGAAAGAAAGGGAGCTAAAATAGTAACATTTCAATACTGAATGCTCTGTGAAAATCAGATTAGAAAATTATGCAAAGAATTCTAACATAGAATTTCCATGAATAACCTTACAGCAGGTAACTAGCTATTAACTTTTTTTTTCATTAGCAAAGTCATGCAATTTACAGTGTCATTCTGCAAGGTAGCTTAATAATGATTATGTTAGAATGCTGCTCAGAGAAGTTGAAATTATACATTTTTCTTTTATGCCAAAAAACAACATTTTTAAGATATAAACTCAGAAGAAAGTCTGAATTTTCATAATTTTGACCTTTTCTCAGAATTGTGAGAGATAAACTTGCAATTGCGAGTTATAAAAATAGAATAATGGGATATAAACTTGCAATTGCAATATATAAACTCAATTCTGAGAAATAAAGTCACAATTCTGAGGAAAATAGTTTATATCTCACAACTCAGATTTTCTTTCTCAGAATTGTATTTTTATACATCAATTCTGACTTTCTCAGAATAGGGACTTTAACCTTACAGCAGGTATTAACTTTTTATTTATTTATTTTAGCAAGGTCATGCAATTTACAGTGTCATTCTGCAAGGTAGTTTAATCATGATAATGTTAGCATGCTGCTCAGAGAAGTTGGTTTTTAAAGGAATAGCTCACCTACAATTATGTTTTTTTAGGAATAAAAATAAAAACAACAGAATTACAGTGTCATTCTGCAAGGTAGTTTAATCATGATTGTCAGCATGATGCTCAGAGAAGTTGGTTTTTAAAGGAATAGTTCACCTAAAATGATTTTAAGAATAATAAAAAAAAGAACATTACAAATGCAAAATTACATATTTGTCAAAATGCACCATAAAATTGAATTTAAGGTGCATAAAAAAAAAATTGATAAAACTGATTTTCTTTCTCAGAATTGTATTTTTATACATCAATAATGACTTTCTCAGAATAGGGACTTTAACTTTTTTATTTATTTATTTATTTTAGCAAGATCATGCAATTTACAGTGTCACTCTGCAAGGTAGTTTAATCATGATTATGTTAGCATGCTGCTCAGAGAAGTTGGTTTTTAAAGGAATAGTTCACCTAAAATTAAGTTTTTTAGGAATAAAAAAAAAAAACATTTTAAATGCAAAACATGTGCAGTCTTTATTTCTCAAAATTGTGGTTTTATATATCAATTCTGACTTTCTCAGAATAGCGACTTTATAACTTGCAACTCTGTATATCACGCAATTCTGAAAATAAAAATAACTGCAAATATTATATTGCGAGTTATAAAGACAGAATTGCAAGATATAAACTCAGAAGAAAGTCTGAATTTTCATAATTCTGACTTTTTCTCAGAATTGTGAGATATAAACTTGCAATTGCAAGATATAACTCAATTCTGAGAAATAAAGTCGCAATTCTGAGAAAAAAGGAAGGATTGTGAGTTTATATCTCACAACTCTGATTTTCTTTCTCAGAATTGTATTTTTATACATCAATTCTGACTTTCTGAGAATAGGGACTTTAACCTTACAGCAGGTAACTAGCTATTAACTTTTTATTTTTTTAGCAAGGTCATGCAGTTTACAGTGTCATTCTGCAAGGTAGTTTAATCATGATTAAGCATGCTGCTCAGATTTGGTTTTTAAAGGAATAGTTCACCTAAAATAACGTTTTTTTAGGAATAAAAAAAAAAAAACATTTCAAATGCAAAATGACAAAAACATTTCAAATGCAAAATGACATATTTGTCAAAATGCACCATGTACATGTGCAGTCTCGTGGTGTCATAAAATTATTTTTGATGGAAATATTTGAGGGAATATTTCCAACATTATTATGGCTTTTCAGTATTGTGCATATTGTAAACGGGCCAAAACGTTTAGCAGAGCTTTGAATATTTGATTGAGGTTTTGGTTCTGCTCGGTCGAAGTTGAATATATGGCCTCATGATGAGAAAAATGTAAAGCAATTTATCACTTTTTCATTAGGGCTGTTACCGCGATAATGCACGCATGCACCGCTGCACAAACTCAGACGGTCACGCGGCCTCCCGAATGTTTCTCAGGTCTAAATGACTTCACTTCTCATTTGCACTATGATAAATCCAATATCCTTCTGTCTCAAATTTGACCTGCCTCATTCTCTCTCTCTCTTCTTTTCTCTCTCTCTTTCTCTCTCTCTCTCTCTCTCTCTCTCTCTCTCTCTCTCTCTCTCTCTCTCTCTCTCTCTCTCTCTCTCTCTCTCTCTCTCTGTCCTCTCTCTGTGCTGTAGTGAGTATTGATGAAGTGGAGTTCCAGTGGAAGTCTCAGTTCCACCGCTGGCTTTCTTACATGCTGGACTGGAAGAATCAATTTAACGACTATGCCTCTGTCAAAAAGCAACAGTGTGAAAACCTTTAATGTCTGACCACATTTTCCCCAAAAACAGCCCATGCAGTGCACTTTACTTCTTCAGAAAGCTTCAGAAAGCCAGAGCCCATACATATGGACAGAGGAAGGAGCTTCTGGGGTTTCTATAACTTCACAACTTGGTGCCTTTTTGCTTCCTCCAGGCCTTGCCTGGCAGAGAATTGCTATTTTGGGAACTCAAAGGGTCCATATTGAGGTACTTGGGTAAGTTTGTTTAAGTGACATGTCTAACTTTTTTTTTTTTTTTTTTAGAAATTGAGCTTGTTTTACAACCATTTGTGACCCTCAAACACAAAACCAGTCTTAAGTAGCACGGGTATATTTGTAGCGATATAAATGCATGGTATGGGTCAAAATTATACATTTTTCTTTTATGCCAAAAAACAATATTTTTTTATTAGTAATATGCATTGCTTTGAACATCATTTGGACAACTTTAAAGGGCAATTTCTAAATATTTCAGATTTTCAAATAGTTGTATCTTGGCCAAATATGGTCCTAACAAACTAGACACTAATGGAAAGAGCATTTATTCAGCTTTCAGATGATGAATAAACCTCTGTCCTAAAAATATATATATATATATATTTTTTCATTTTTAATTTAATTTCTCACTTTATTTTGTTTCATTTAATTTTATCCCCCCCCCCCCCAGTTTATTTTATTTTTCAATTTTAATTTATATTTAATTTCAGTTTCATTTTTCAATTTTTTTTTCATTATATATCATTTTATTTTATCTTTCATTTCATTTCATTTCTCATTTTATTTTATTTTTTTCCATTTCATTTTTTCTATTTTATTTTGTTTTTCATTTCATATCATCATTTCAGTTTTTTCTCTTCTATTTTATCCCCCCCCCCCCACTTTTTTTTTTTTTTTTAGATTATAATTTATTTTTAATTTAATTTAATTTTCTCTTTCATTTCATTTAATTTCTTATTTTATTTTTAATTTCATTTTATTTTATTTTTTCCTATTTTATTTTATTTTGCATTTTATTTTATTTTATTATTTTATTTTTCCTTTTCATTTTTTCCATTTTATTTTCCATTTTATTTGATTTTTCATTTGATTTTTCATTTTTTTTATTTTATTCAATTTAATTACATTGCTGTGTTGCATACCACATTTTATTTCCTTTTTTTTTTTCATTTCTTTATTTTATTTTTAAATTTAAGATTTTTATTTTATGCCAAAAATCATTTGGATATTAGGTAAAGATCATATTTCATGACGATATTTTGTAAATTTCCTACTTCAAAAATGTAATTTTTGATTAGTAATATGCATTGCTAAAAACTTCATTTGAACAATTTTATAGGCGATTTTCTAAATCTCAGATTCAGATTTTCAAATAGTTGTATCTGGGCCAAATATGGTAATAACAAACCATACATCATCTGAAAGCTGAATAAATGAGCTTTCCATTGATGTATAAACCTCAAATGACCTCAAACCTCAAAAAAAAAAAAGACCCTTATGGCTTGTTTTGTGATCCAGAGTCACATTTAGGACCATTGCAACATTATTTTTATAAAAAAAGGCATTAAACCCAAATGCCTTTCATTTATGCTGAATTTTAATTAAAAAGTTAATAAAAATATTATGTTACAGTAATGAGAATCTAATGAGAATCGTTAAGAAATCTGAAAAGTACAAAACAAGCTCAACAGTAAAATGACGCATTATATATATTTCACACAGACGTGTTTTTTGTGAGATTCACCTCTTAATGCCCAAGAAAACTTTTGTTCGTTGGATTGATTTGGTTTGGTAATGTGTGTGGCTGAGTGCTTATGCAGTCTGATTATGTTCAATGTGGAATATTTTTCATGCTTTGCTTCAGGCTTGTTCCTTGTTTTGTTTTCAAAACAGTAAATTTTAATACTTTCCATTCTAATTAATGTATTTGAGTGACTATATAGAATTAAATATGAATGAAGTGGAAATTCATTAATCCTGAGTTTCATCATAAAAAGCTGGAGTATTTTTAACACAAAGCTTCCTTCAAACAGTAATAAACCACAGTGTTTACATTTGTGGTGCTTTAAATAAGTACTTCTATAATGGAAATGAAGATGAATATTACTGGCGCAGCAACATGATGCTAATATTACATAATTAGTCACTGTAATAACTCTGTCTGGGGGTGGATTATATTGAATCTTTCTTTCTTTCTTTCTTTCTTTCTTTCTTTCTTTCTTTCTTTCTTTCTTTCTTTCTTTCTTTCTTTCTTTCTTTCTTTCTTTCTTTCTTTCTTTCTTTCTTTCTTTCTTTCTTTCTTTCTTTCTTTCTTTCTTTCTTTCTTTCTGTTTTATGGCCAAACACTATTGCTGTCGCTATCTGTTCTGTCCAATTTGTTAGCTTGACAAAATGTAATAAACTTTTTACTGTTATTCTACGTATTCTTACCTTGCAGATATTATCTTACTTATTCTAGTCTGAAATTGACACTAATCAATCAATGTGAGTGAAACTGGCTTTAATTTTTCATTTTATTTATGTTTATTTTATTTCAATTTTATTTTACTTTATTTAATTTCTCGTTTTATTTTATTTTTATGTTTCCCCCCTTTTATTTTATATTTTTCATTTTATCTTTCATTTTCTTTTATTAGATTTTCATTTTATTTTATTTTATTTTTCTATTTTATTTTCATTTTCCATTTGATTTTTCATTTAATTTAATTTTATTTCATTGCAGTGTTGCTTATTTTGTTTTGTTTCATTTTATTTTTCATTTCATTTCATTTCTCATTTTATTTTATTTTTCATTTTATTTTTTCTACATTTCTATTTTGTTCAATTATATATTTTTTTCATTTTAGTTTAATTTAATTTTTATTTTAGATTTTTAATTTTATTTTTCATGTTATCTTTCATTTCATTTCTCATTTTATTTTATTATTTTATTTTATTTTATTCCATTTTATTTTATCATTTTTGTTTTTTCATAATTTATTTAGTTTTTTCATTCATTTCATTTCGTTTTATTTAATTTTTCATTTTTATTTAATTTCATTTTATTTTTAATTGTATTTAATTGCAGTGTTGCATACCACATTTTCTTTATTTTATTTAATTGCAGTGTTTTTATTTTATTTTATATTATTTTATTTTATTTTATTTTATTATTTTTATTTTTTTGCATACCACATGCAAGTTACTTACAATCCGGGTTACCTGAGCAGATTTTTTTCTTCTTTCTTTCTCTGACATTATTATTATTTTCATATTTGCGATGCAAGTATGTGTTAAATATGTAATTATTTGTCTCAACAACAAATAAGTGAAAATAATTATAATTACATTATACCTGTTTTAAAAATAAATGTATTAATATTTATATTATGTGTTAATAAGTCTAGGAAGTGAGAACAAGGACTCCATGTATCAAATTTAATGACCACTGTCTTTTGTTGTGGGTTTGTTTTCTTTCCAAAAAACTAGACAAACTAAAAATGTAACTAATACAGATATAACATTTTGTTTCTATGACAACTGAATTATTTAGTGTTTTTTTTTTGCTTGCACATTTGTGCTCCAGGTCATTGGGCTGCTGCATCATACACACAACAAGATGAGTCAGTCTCCGTCCATCAATGAAAACACACCTGTCACAACAACCTGACACCCCATTGTGATTCTGTTTCTCATATTTTTGTTCTGAAGGCCTAATGAGAGGAATATTTGCCCACATGGAGTTGCAGAAAATTACTTTAGGCATGCTGGATAAGCATCTGAATGTAAATTTACAAAAGGTAAAAGAATGAGTCACGACAGATGTTTCCCTTAGTAGTCGACAGCCACGAATAGAGCGTGTCATTTATATCTGCAGGAATAAGATTAGCATTTAATTCAACTGAAAACAAGCAATGCATTACGTTGCAATTTCTAATAAAGTTATCAACAAAGTGACGTTTTTAGGGGTTCAAGCACGTAGTTCTGAAACCCTATTGTATTTGTTAGGATTTTTATTATTATTATTCCGTTCTAAAACTGATCGTGCAGACCAAACTGTAAGGCCTAGAGAGCTGAAACTTTGTCAGATGGTAGTAATCTGGCTCGCTACTCAACCACAAAGACCCAAGACCCGGTCTAATCGGTTTAACGGGGGTGCTACAGCGATCAAAAACGCAAACTACTCATAATTCCTAGACTGTTTTTCGTAGACTAAATTGTCTGAAACCTACTTTTTCAAACTAGTCCTAGGTTTTTTTTCCCCGATCAAAACCAAATCAGTGCAGAAAGGTTCCCTGTACAGTGAATATTAATAATTACAAAAAAAAAAAAAGTTGTACTTTCGACTCATCGTCGCAAAGGGACGCCAAAACGTTCGAAACAGGCGGAGCCACATTTTCCTAAAATGGCTATAATTATTTATTTATTTTCACTCAATCTCAGTCAGACCACTGCAGCACAATTCTCTGGACTCTCTAGATCAATAATTGTAAAAAAAAAAAAGTTGACTTTTGTCCTTTTAATTAGCTATAATGGGGTCATTTAAAAAAGGAGAGTATTTCAAATGAAATACAATGAAAAATAAAATAAGATGTAAAATGAAATGGAATTAAAAATAAAATAAAGTGAAATTTAAAAATACAATGAAAAATAAAATAATAAAATTTAAATAAAATAAAATGATCAATTAAAATGTAAAAAGATGAAAAGTGAATGAAAAATAAAATAAATTAAATGAAACATAAATTTATAAAATGAAATGAAATAAAAAATTAAAATTAAAATATTAAATAAAATGTGAAATGATATTAAATGTAAAATTAAGTTTAAATTACAATTAAATTAAAAATAAAATACAATGTAAAATAAAATGTTAAATAAATGAAAAATAAAATAAAATGAGAAATTAAAATGAAATGTAAAATAAAATGAAAAGTGTAAATAAAAATAAAATGAAAAATTAAATTAAAATGAAAAATAAAATATGAAATGAAATGTAAAATAATACAATTAAATGAAATAAAAAGGAAATTAAAAACTAAATAAAATTAAAAAATAAAATGATCAATTAAAATAAAATGAAATAAAATAGAAATGAAAAATAAAATGAAACAAAAAATAAAATAAAATGTTAAATGAAATGTAAAATTAAATAAAATGAAAAATTAAATTAAAATGAAATGGGGGGGGAAAAAAAAAATTTGAATCCTGACTCGAGGACCTTTCCCGATCTCTCTCCCATTTCTTTTTCTGTCATTTCTGATCTGTCCTATCACAATAAAGGCAAAAATAAATCTTTAAATTTTGGATTTAGATATAAGATAAAACTTCAATTAAATCAAACATGCATTATTGGCAGTAGCCAATTCCAACTTAATAAGCCACATCGTGTCAGTTTCTGTCTCGGTTTTTTTTTCTTCCCTACGGTGGCCTAGTTACAGTTAAGACTCCAACCATCTAGAACCACCAAACCATCAATGGAGCTCCATCTATTGTCCCTGCTCTTAAAAGCCTCTTCCTCTTTTTTCCTTTTTGATCCCTCTTGATCACCAAGCCGACGGTTCTGCCGAGCCAGCTTAAAGTTTGCAAAGAAACCTCTTCTAGTTGCAGATTGTATTTTGATGTGTCTGCAGAGCTATTGTGACATCAGCGCTCACATCCAGTGTCACTTCTCACTGTCTGATTATTCAAAGATCACAGCGCTGAAAGAAATGTGTACTTATGAAACACAAGCTAATCTGATCACGTCTTATTTTGTTGTGACGTTCCAGCCGTCTGCAGATGCTAGTTTGTATTTTTGCCATGTGTCCTTGAACTCGCCCTTCCTGCTAATAATATGAAGGAGCCACAAGCGTTTGGCGTGTAACGCTGAGGGTTTAATAGTCGAGCAGATGGAGTTTGAGGTCTGAAATGCCATAGTTGTCCATTTATGCACTAATCATTTAGGGACGCTACTCGACTGACCTTTTCCAAAGCATTTGGTTAAAGGTGGCACTGTGTTCTGTTATTAAAGGCCAAAAAAAGAGCTCCCCAAATCAAGACAAAAGAAAGCAAAGCACTGTGTAATAATACCAGGTGCCCTCAATTATAAAAATATTGGCATTTTTGAAAAGCGGTTGTGAAAACAGTCACGCTTTGAAGATTAGGTTACAATATGAATTTGAAAAATTCTGAGTTTGGACACGTTTGTGAAGATTATGTAGAGCTGAGGTGATATCAGCAGAACTGCATTGGAAAATTTAAAAATTAGCAGAAATGTAGCATTACTTGCTCACCAGTAGATCCTCTGCAGTGAATGGGTGCCGTCAGAATAAGAGTCCAAACATTTAATTAAATGAAATGAAAAATAAAATCTGAAATGAAAAATAAAATCTTAAATTAAATTAAATTAAAAATATTTTATTTCATAGTCGAGCAGATGGAGTTTGAAGTCTGAAATGCCAAAGCTGTCCATTTATGCACTAATCATTTAGGGAAATATATATTTTGTTTAGTAGTCGAGCAGATGGAGTTTGAGGTCTGAAATGCCATAGTTGTCCATTTATGCACTAATCATTTAGGAACGCATCTCGACTGACCTTTTCCAAAGCATTTGGTTAAAGGTGGCACTGTGTTCTGTTATTAAAGGCCAAAAAAAGAGCTCCCCAAATCAAGACAAAAAAAGCAAAGCACTGTGTAATAATAGTAGATGCCCTCAATTATGAAAATATTGCCATTTTTAAAATGCTTTGGAGATTAAGTTATGATATGAATTTGAAAAATTTGCAAAGCTGAGGTGATATTAGCAGAACTGCATTGTAAAATTTTAAAAAAAGAAAAACTAAATGGGAGAAATTTAGCATTACTTTCTCAATGGATCCTCTGCAGTGAATGGGTGCCGTCAGAATAAGAGTCCAAACAGCTGATATAAACATCACAGTAATCCACACTACTCTAGTCCATCAATTAACATCTTGGGAAGCAAAAAGCTGCATGGATGTAAAAAGTTTTCACTGGAGAAAGCAATATTATTTTAGTATTTTAGCCAGAGGCAAAGTTTTTAAGTTAAAAATGCATCTTAATTATGGAATTTTTCGCATCTCATGACGTTGACTGATGTACTGCAGTGGTGTGGATTACTGTGATGTTTTTATCAGCTGTTTGGAAACTTATTCTAAAGGCACCCATTCACTGCAGGATCCATTGGTGAGCAAGTGATGCTAAATTTCTCCCAATTTTACAATGCAGTTCTGCTAATATCACCTCATCTTTGCAAATTTTTCATATTATAACTTAATCTCCAAAGCGTGACTGTTTTCTCAACCGCTTTTTAAAAATGCCAATATTTTCATAATTGGGGGCACCTGCTATTATTACACAGTGCTTTGCTTTCTTTTGTCTTGATTTAAGTAGCTCTTTTTTGGCCTTTATTAACAAAACACAATGAAACCTTTAACCAAATGCTTTGGAAAAGATCAGTTGAGTAGTGTCCCTAAATGATTAGCACATACATGGTTATATGTTATGAAATGAATTTATGATATTATCAGAACTGCATTGTAAAATAAAAAAATAGGAGAGATTTAGCATTTGTTACTCACCAATGGATCCTCTGCAGTGAATGGGTGCAGTCAGAATAAGAGTCCAAACAGCTGATAAAAACATCACAGTAATCCACACCACTGCAGTACATCAGTTAACGTCTTGAGAAGTGAAAAGATGTGTGTTTGTAAGAAACAAATCCATAATTAACATGTTTTTAACTCTGGCTGAAATACTAAAATAATATTGCTTTCTTCAGTGAAAACATCTTACAAACATGCAGTTTTTTTGTTGCTTCACAAGATGTTAACTGATGGACTGGAGTGGTGTGGATTGCTGTGATGTTTTTATCAGCTGTTGGGATTCTCATTCTGACGGCACCCATTGCAAATTTGAAAAATTTGCAAAACTGAGGTGATATTAGAAGAACTGCATTGTAAAATTTAAAAAATTGGGAGAAATTTAGCATTACTTTCTCACCAATGAATCCTCTGCAGTGAATGGGTGCCGTCAGAATGAGAGTTAAAACAGCTGATCAAAACATCACAGTAATCCACACCACTGTAGTACATCAATTAACATTTTGAGAAGTGAAAAGATGTGTTTTTGTAAGAAACAAATCCATAATTAACATGTTTTTAACTTAAAAACTTTGCCTCTGGCTGAAATACTAAAATAAAATGCTTTTCTCTCTAGTGAAAACTTCTTACAAACATGCTGTTTTTTTTTTTGTTGCTTCACAAGATGTTAATTGATGGACTGGACTGGAGTGGTGTGGATTACTGTGATGTTTTTATCAGCTGTTTGAACTCATTCTGACGGCACCCATTGCAAATTTGAAAAATTTGCAAAGCTGAAGTGATAATATCAGAATTGCATTGTAAAATTAAAAAATTGGGAGAAATTTAACATCACTTTCTCACCAGTGGATCCTCTGCAGTGAATGGGTGCCGTCAGAACAAGAGTCCAAACAGTTGATTAAAAACATCAGAGTAATTCTGTAAACTTCTTACAAACAGGCAGCTTTTTGCTTCACAAGATGTTAATTGATGGACTGGGGTGGTGTGGATTACTTGTGATGTTTTTATCAGCTCTTTTTCTGACGGCACCCATTCACTGCAGAGGATCCATTGCCGAACAAGTGATGTGATGCTACATTTCTCCACACCTGATGAAGAAACTCATCTACAGTTTGGATGGCCTGCGGGTGAGTACATTTTCAGTAAATTTAAATTAAATAAATGCGTTACTAATTGTTTCTTTGTAAAGATTTGTAATATATGCTAACAATTTGAAGTCATACTACACCAATCATTTTGCCAGAAGTTGTCTAGATCTGTTAAGGAACCTGTTCAGGCTCTGTTTCAAACCCTAGTGAGTCGACTCGTCATCTGCTATCTACATATGCAGCTGTCTTCTAAGGCTACATCCTGACTGAAACGGATCCTCATATGCAACCGATTTGAAACACTCTCCATGACCAGCAGCTCCGGTAACAGTCACTCACGCACCAGACAATTAACACTCCTTACAAGAAGTGTGCGAGAGATTCAACACTCACGCAGCCTTCGACTTCTCCCGGGAAGTTCCTAATTATGAGTTCGGAAGTTATAATTATGATGTGATGTGCGTTCAAATGATTTTAGTCTTAGTGAAATGAACACTTTAGGCAATTTTGTACCGTATTTCTCTTTCACACTTCCTGACAAAAACAGGAAGCTTTTTAGCACTAGTGTGCCAGAATGAAGAGGAAAGGATGCATGTTAGGTGTGTAAATGATGCTTTATCTGTGTTTCAGCATTCCCATGTTGCCACAGAGAATTATGGGAATGCTGTGGCATTGCGCAAGCCTGTGGCCTCATAGTTTGTCAAGTTTTATTGCTGTTGCTCATTTAGTCTAAACTGATTATGACCATTTGGCTGCCAATTTGATTCTGCCAAGATTTTTAACTATCAATTTGTAGCTCATAGCTTAAAGAAATTCCCAGGTTTTTAACTGTTTATTATGAAATTGTAATGATTTTTATGTGTGCTCAGTACATTCATTCATGACTTTCAAGCATTCTTGTGTTGACATGTTGCTAAACTAATATATAATCTAATGGGCTAAAATAATGACATGATTTGTGTATTTTGTAATTAATGTGATCAAACTATGTTTAGTATTGAATTAAAATATGCCTTACCTATGTTCATTTGCAAAAGATACATGCTGTTATCAGATGACTATGATACAGTATGTAAAAATGTCTACGTTTGTAGTTTGAGGTGTTGGATCAGGTATTGTGCAAAATTATGATAAAATGCTTAATTTTATAATAACATTAGTTAATTAGTGTTAAAAATTATAATCAAAAATAAATAATTATTTATTTTTTAAGTATATGTGACCCTAGACCACAAAACCAGTCATAAGGGTCAGTTTTGTGAAATTGACATTTAAACACGCTGAATAAATAAGCTTTCCATTTATGTATGCTTTGTTAGGATACAACAATATTTGGCCGAGATATAACTATTTGAAAATCTGGAATCTGAGTGTGCAAAAAATCTAAATACTGAGAAAATTGCCTTTAAAGTTGTACAAATGAAGGTTTTAACAATGCATGTTACTAATCAAAAATTAAGTTTTGATATATATATATATAGTAGAAAATTTACTAAATATCTTCATGGAACATGATATTTACTTAATATCCTAATAATTTTTGCTATAAAAGAAAAATGTATCATTTTGACCCATATTTGGATTTTGTGGTCCAAGGTCACACATTTTATACATATATTTTTTTTTTTATCTTATCAGAATACTTTGTCATTATTTCTATATGATTTAGATTTTGCGTTTTTTAAATTTCTAATGAAGTTATCAGCTGATTGGCAAGCTATTTTTACTATCATTTTGAGCTCATTTTTGATTAAAGCGTTCGGCATATGATCTTCATGAGGTCAGTGTGTTCAGAAGCGATACAGCAGTAGCCCGCAGGATCCTCCTCGGCGCGTTTCCTCCGTCTCATCAGTCGCAAGCAAACACACACCTGCATCTCCCACCCCTGGAGCAGAAAAGCATTGTGTTTGCAGATTTCCACAGAGACCGGCACCACACAACACTGACAAAACCACTGCTGGGTTTCTAATTACACTGTTAATTGCAATCCAAAGTGGGAATGGATTTAGCTTGAGTCCTTTAGTTGGAGTTTTGTTTATAGTTTTTTTTTTTTCTCTTCTCACCGTTTTGTTCTCAGCGTTCCTCAAGAGAGACCACCAGCCGTCATCTTAACTTTTGGACTTGGAGAAGGAACTAATTTAGTGAATGAGTCTCTATAGGAAGGTCTCTATAGTTGGTTGTCTTATGCTCATCAAGGCTGCATTTATTTGATTAAAATACAGTAAAAATTGTGAAATAATATTACAATAATAGAGGGTTAATAGAGGGTCAAGAACACCAACACCATGGTCATTTAATCAAGTTTTGGTGCTTTTGTGGGCAGGGGCCAAATCCTGCTGGAAAATGAAATCAGCATCTTTAAAAAGCTGGTCAGCAGAAGGAAGCATGAAGTGCTCTAAAATTGCTTGGTAAACAGGTGCAGTGACTTCGTTTTTCAAAGAACACAGTGGACCAACACCAGCAGATGACATTGCACCCCAAATCATCACAGACTGTGGAAACTTAACACTGGACTTCAAGCAACTTGGGCTATGAGATTTTCCACCCTTCCTCCAGACTCTAGGACCTTGGTTTTCAAATGAAATACAAAACTTGCTCTCATCTGAAAAGACGACTTTGGACCACTGGGCAACAGTCCATTTCTTCTTCTCCTAAGTAAGATGCCTCTGACATTGTCTGTGGTTCAGGGGTGGCTTAACAAGAGGAATACGACAACTGTAGCCAAATTCCTTGACACGTCTGTGTGTGGTGGCTCTTGATGCCTTGACCCCAGCCTCAGTCCATTCCTTGTGAAGTTCAACCAAATTCTTGAATCGATTTTGCTTGACAAGCCTCTCAAGGCCGCGGTTCTCTCGGTTGGTTGTGCATCTTTTTCCCTCCACTCAACTTTCTGTTAACATGCTTGGATACAGCACTCTGTGAACAGCCAGCTTCTTTGGCAATGAATGTTTGTGGCTTACCCTTCTTGTGAAGGGTGTCAATGATTGTCTTCTGGACAACTGTCAGATCAGCAGTCCTGCCCATCCCATGATTGTGTAGCCTAGTGAACCAACCTGACAGACCATTTTGAAGGTGTTTTGAGTTGATTAGCTGATTGACATGTCACCATATTCTAATTTTTTGAGATACTAAATTGGTGGGTTTTTGTTAAATGTATATATGAGAAACTCCTTTCAAAAACTTTTCTGGAGTAATTAATTGTGCTTTCTAAGGTTATTACCGTTACTCACAGTTGAGGTTAGTAGTCTGTGGGATTGTCAGCTGTCACTCGTGTTTCCTCAAATGACTATCTCTCATTGAAAATGCATGACTTCCATGTGCAAGGCCTTTTATGCTGTCTGAAGTTTGTCCGAGCTGATGGACCTCGGAGAGCTTTCCTCACCCATGAACCCAACAATCCATCGAGATGGATCGGAAATGGAGGGAAAAGAAAATCCTGCGGAAAAGCCATGGCAACATACACTAAAAGCTGACCTCGGCTGTCACGGGGCATTCAATGTCACATCAAATGAAAGCGAGATACACATCAGCTGAGAGAAAGCGACGGGTTTATCTTCAGGTTCAGCCGGGCTGGGATGTGGAAACATATGGCACTGGAGAACAAGAAATCAGGAGGACTCTAATGTGATTGTTTAAGGTACATTGAACAACTTGTGACAATTCTCACAGCTCATGTATTTATTCATTCAGTGTCTGTTCTTCACTTGGTGATAATTGTTTGAATTGGTGCAGCAAATGTTATTGCTTTTGTGTACGTAGGGAGATTAATTCATCCGGCATTCCCATATGTATGAGTGGGTGTCTTATTTCTCATATGTATTCTTATTTTCTACTCTCACAGGCTCCGTTTCCTTTTTCTTCTTTCAGTTTGACTGCTTCTTAGCCTGTCTTTGTGCATCTTTTATTATTTGTCTCTCTCTCATATTCTCATTTTCTGATTTCTAAAGCATGTAAACGTTGCATTCGAGAAAAAGAGCTGTTTAGGCCGAAACTAGGCCAAGGTGAAACTGCATAGATTGGTAAGTATGATTGTATATACTGTGTGACAGTAAAAATGTCAATTGGTGCAGATTCTGCAACTGTATTTGACACATTTGTGCTGATATAGGGTGCACTCTTAAAAATAAAGGTGCTTCACAATGCCATAGAAGAACCATATTTGTCTAAATAGTTCTATAAAGAACCTTAAACATCTGAAGAACCTTTCTGTTTCACAAAAGGTTGTCGTGGCAAAAGAAGGTTTTTCAGATTTTAGAAAGGTAAGAAAGAGATGGTTCTTAAAAGAACCTTTGACTGAATGGTTCTTTATGGAACCAAAAATGGTTTCTCTGTGGTTTCGCTTGAAGAACCTTTTAAAGCACCTTTATATTTAAGAGTGTGGTCAACACTGATTTATGTTATTTAAATGGGGATGGGGGAAAGAGGAAAAAAAAAGTTATTTATGGTTGCCAACATCCAACCAATATCAATATTTTATCATGCGAGAGATAACATGCAGGGACAATAGACAATTTAATTCAATTCAATTCAATTCAAGTTTATTTGTATAGCGCTTTTCACAATACAAATCGTTGCAAAGCAGCTGTACAAAAAAAAAAATGTAGGCTACTACAATATATTTAGTAGCTTATTAGTGGTGACTACTGTATGTTAAGTCGAAGTACATATGGTATAAATATTAAAACAGTAATGGTGGAATCAAAAACAGATGATGAACAATAATAGTAATGATTATGTGTTGCAATCAAACTTGTAGAAAAATTGTGTAGTGCTGTATGTTGTTTCAAGGCTGGCATCATCGGCGGTCCTCTGAGGCGTTGGCATCATCTCTTCTTCTGAATCCAGGCTGAATCTTGTGTAATTCCTAGTTACCACGGGATGGAAATCCAGTGGCAGAAACAGAGAAACAAATAGAGAAATAATTAGCGTAGCTGCTGTTCCAACCAAGCAAAAATTATGTTTTTATATAGTTGAGTGTCATCAGCAAAACAATGGAAACTAATCCCATATTTCCTAATAATATTACCAAGGGGTAACATGTAAATTGAAAATAGTAGAGGACCTAGGACAGATCCTTGTGGCACTCCATACTTTACTGGTGATAGCTGCGATGACTCTCCATTTAAATAAAGTGGTAGCGATCAGACAGGTATGATCTGAACCATCTTAAAGCCTGCCCTTGAATACCTGTATAGCTTTGTAATCGATCTATGAGTATGTCATCATCTATAGTGTCGAATGCAGCACTAAGATCAAGTAAAACTAGCAATGAGACGCAGCCTTGAACTGACGCAAGTAGCAAGTCATTTGTGATTTTTACAAGTGCAGTTTCTGTGCTATGGTGGGGCCTGAAACCTGACTGAAATTCTTCAAAGAGATTATTATTTTGCAAGAAGGAGCACAATTGAGCAGACACAACTTTTTCCAAAATTTTAGACACAAATGGAAGATTAGAAATGGGTCTGTAATTTGCCAATTCACTAGGGTCTAGCAGCTTTTAAAGCCCGTCTATAGCTGGATATCCTGTTTTTCCATGCAATTCTAAAAACCTCTAAGTTAGTTTTTCTCCATTTACGCTCAAGATTACGAGTTTTTTGTAGAGAATGGGTATTACTATTGTACCATGCCACAGTATGTTTTTCTCTAACCCTTTTTAGCTTGATGGGGGCAACAGCTTCTAATGTATCAGAGAAGATAGTGCCCATGTTACTAGTCATTTTGTCTAGTTCATTTGTATTCATGGGTACACAGAGCAGCTGAGATAAGTCAGGCAGGTTACTTGTGAATCTATCTTTGGTAGCAGGAACAATAGTTCTGCCCAGACGATAGCGCGGAGCTATATAGTTAACATCATTAATACGCAGCATGCACGATACAAGGAAATGATCGGTAACATCATCACTTTGAAGTACGATATCTATATCAGTAAGATCAAGTCCGTGCGATATAATTAGGTCTAGTGTATGATTAAAATGATGAGTGGGTCCAGTGACGTTTTGCTTGACTCCAAAGGAGTTTATCAGGTCAGTAAACGCAAGTCCTAACGCATCATTTGTATTATCAACATGAATGTTGAAATCCCCAGCAATTAACGTTTTATCAAAATTAACCAATAGGTCTGAGAGGAAATCTGCAAATTCTTTTAGTAAATCTATATACGGCCCTGGAGGTCTATACACAGTAGCCAGAGCAAGAGATAGGATAGATTTCTTTTGCATATCTGACAGAGTAACATTAAGTAGAAGTACTTCAAATGAATTAAACCTGTACCCTGTTTTCTAAATAACATTGAAAATATCACTATATGTTGTTGCAACACCACCGCCACGACCAATCTGACGGGGTTCATGCTTATAACAGTAGTTTGGTAGACTCATTCAGTCGTTTGGTTTTAGCCAAGTTTCAGTTAAGCAGAGTACATCAAAGCTATTATCCATGATCATTTCATTTACAATAAGTGCTTTGGGTGCGAGTGATCTAATGTTTAGGAGCCCAAGCTTTACATTTTTTTTTTTTTTTTTTTTTTTTCATTTATTGTGCATTTTTCTGGTTAAATCACGATTACATTTTTTCTAGATCCTGCATTAAATTTTTGTTTTGATCTCATTATTCGAGGAACAGACACTCTTTAAGATTGGACAGCACCAGTACTATCGTTTAAATGTGCAGAACAAAAACCATCGTCGCAACTATTTGAAGAATTGCTTACTAGTCAAATTTATCATCATTATACAAAAATATTTGACAGTATAATGTGAAATTTTAGTCACGCTGCTCTCCTCTCATTTTGCACCTGTAGTTCACACTCCTCCCTTTCACCTTTTCATCAAATTCACACACTTGTTCACTCCACTTAAACTTTTTCAAATAGTGCTTGAATAATGCTGTTTTCAAACACCCATGTTGCGTTGGCTTTGGATTGTTTATTGCCAAGCTATTCAATGGTTTTGCAGGAAGGTTTGACTTTTTTTGTCAGGTCAGCTGAGCATTTGATTTATTTTTTATTATTATTATTATTATTATTATTATTATTCAGCAAGGATGCATTAATTTGATAAAACTGGGACATTACCAAAGAAGAATTCATAAACATTCCATATTTTTAAAGCAATTTTTTTCAACATAATAAATAATACAATAATAAGAAATGTTTTGTAAGCAGCAAATTATTATATTACAATGATTTCTAGAAGACTGGAGTAATGATGCTGAAAATTCAGCTTAGCAGCAGAGGAATAATAATTTTTCAAATATTTTTGAGTAGAAAACAATTTTAATTTGTAATAATATTTCACAATATTTCAGTTTTACTGTTTATTTTTATTTTTACTGTTTTATTTATTGATTTTTTGATTTTTCAAAACATTTATAAATTCAAGCCCAAACGTTTGATCAGTACTGTATGATGTATATATTTATATATATTCACTGCCGTTCAAAAGTTTAGGATCTGTAAGACTTTTTAAAGAAGCCTCTTATGCTCATTAAGGCTGCATTTATTTGATGAGAAATACAGAAAAAAACAGTAATATTGCAAAATGTTATTACAATATGAAATAATGGTTTTTATTTTACTATACTTTAAAATAGAATTTATTCCTCTAATGCAAAGCTGAATTTTAATCAGCTGTTACTCCAGTCTTTAGTGTCACATGATCCTTCAGAAATCATTCTAATATTCTGATTTATTATTAGAATTAATTAATGGTTAGAAACAGTTGTGCTGACAACTATTTTTTGGGAATCTGTGATTCTTTTTTCAGGATTCGTTGATGAATAACACATTAAAAAGAACATAATGTATTCAAAATATAAATCTTTTCTAACAATGTAAATATATACTATATCTTTTTTAATAATTTAACATCCTTGGGTAATTTCTTGCAGAAAAAAAAAAGAATGAATAAAAATTTACTGACCCCAAACTTTACAGTAGTGTATATTGTCAGAAAACCTTTATATTTTAAATAAATTCTTTTTAACCTTTTATTGATCAAAGAATCCTGAACAGAAAGTATCACAGGTTCCAAAAAAAAAAAATATATATATATATATAAAAAAATATTATGCAGCACAACTCTGTCCAACGGTGTTAATAAATCAGCATATTAGAATGGTTTTTGAAGGATCACGTGACACTAAAGACTGGAGTAATGATTCTGAAAATTCAACTTTAAATACAGATATAAATGAAATTATGTATATTAATATAGAAAAACATTATTTTACATCATAATAATTTCATAATTTTTTCTGTATTTTTATCAAATAACCACAGCATTGTTGAGAATAAGAAACTTATTTAAAAAACATTACAAATCTTACTCATCCCAAACTTTTGAACAGCAGTGTATGTAAAAAAAAAAAAAAAAAAAATTAGGTAGTCATTAGTTAATCTTAGTTAATTTTGTGAAAATATTAATGGTATATTATTATATAGATGAGAAAGAAAGTAAAATATGCTCTTGAAACCGTAAATTGTTTTTAATTATAACAAATTATGATATGACCCTTTATACATCTCGTTGTGTTGCATCTATTGATCATTTCATAAGCTGTGCACTGTCATTGACTGATTCTAATCTGCACTTCATTAAACCCCATTAGCAAACACACATGTGACGTCACACTCGGGATGAAGGGCACACATTTGCATGCTCACACACACACGTTGACAGCTAGGAGAGGTACGAGCAGATTCCTGCTTTCTCTTCATGGAAGAGAGGAGGGTTGGGTAGAAACGGCTGGTAATCAGGGAGGAGGAGTGTAGGCTGTGATTGTGGAAGCGGAGAGGAGAGAGTCCTCCTCGGCGGGCCGCGCACCTCATCATTTGCAGGGCAGCGTTGAGCGCTCGGGGGTCTCGCTGGAGGACTCGTGTGATTGGGTTGATGAGGGGGTTTTGTTGCGCTGGAGAGGCGGCTTGCCACTGCCTGCTGTAAGAAAGATTATTACCCATAACTGCCTTCCCACACACACACACACACACACTCAGAGTGTTTGAGAGTATGAAAGGACACTGATTCAGAGACACTGAGGTAGTAGTACATAGTGCTTTTCAGGCTTTTAATTGTGTCGTTTTGGATTTTAAAGGGATCATGATCTGAGAAATCAAAATTTCCTTAATCTTTTGACATTTGAGAGGTCTTTGTACTATTAAAACTTACTGTTTTAAGTTTCAGAACTCAACTTTCTTGTTTGTCCAAAACGATAGGTTGTGGAATGTGCCACTTTATGATGTAATACTGTGGCTAAATGTCGCCTCCACAGAAGAAGATTAACGTCTGCTTCTATATCTCTATCTGTTTAGCCCCGCCCATTGATAAAACAGTTATAAATTAGTTTGCATTTTAATGAGTGAAATAAGTATTTGATTCCCTATCAATCAGCAACTTTTCTGGCTCCCAGGTGTCTTTTATACACGTCACGAGCTGAGATTAGGAACACTCTCTTAAAGGGAGTGCTCCTAATCTCTTGTTACCTGTATAAAAGACATCTGTCCACAGAAGCAATCAATCAATCAAATTCCAAACTCTCCACCATGGCCAAGACCAAACAGCTGTCCAAGGATGTCAGGGACAAGATTGTAGACCTACACAAGGCTGAAATGGGCTACAAGACTATCACCAAGAAGTTTGGTGAGAAGGTGACAGTTGGTGTGATTATTCGCAAATGGGAGAAATACAAAATAACTGTCAGTCTCCCTCGGTCTGGGGCTCCATGCAGGATTTCACCTTGTGGAGTTTCAGTGATCATGAGAACTGAGAAATCAGCCCAGAACTAGATGGGAGGATCTTGTCAATGATCTCAAGGAAGCTGGGACCATAGTCACCAAGATAACAATTGGTAACACTATGCCATGAAGGACTGAAATCCTGCAGCGCCTGCAAGGTCCCCCTGATAAAGAAAGCAGGCCCGTCTGAAGTTTGCCAATAAACATCTGAATGATTCAGAGGAGAACTGGGGGAAAGTGTTGTGGTCAGATGAGACCAAAGCCAAGCTCTTTGGCATCAACTCAACTCGCCGTGTTTGGAGGAGGAGGAATGCTGCCTATGACCCCAAGAACACCACCCCCACTGTCAAACATGGAGGTGGAAACATTATGCTTTGGAGGTGTTCTTCTGCTAAAGAGGACAGGACAACTCCACCTCACCGAAGAGATGATGGACGGGGCCATGTACCGCTAGCCAAGGCATTGAAAATGGGTCGTGGATGGGTATCACCCAAAACACACAGCCAAGGCAACAAAGAAGTAACTCAAGAAGAAGCACATTAAGGTCCTTGAATGGCATAGCTAGTCTCCAGACCTTAATCCCATAGAAAATCTGTGGAGCTGCCAAACGTCAACCTCGAAACCTTAATGACTTGGAGAGGATCTGTAAAGAGAAGTGGGACAAAATCCCTCCTGAGATGTGTGCAAACCTGGTGGCCAACTACAAGAAATGTCTGACCTCTGTGATTACCAACAAGGGTTTTGCTATGTTTTGCAATTACTTATTTCACTCAATAAAATGCTAATCAATTTATAACAAATGTCTCTCACTGTTCACATAAACCTGCCATTAAAACTATAGACTGATAATTTTTATTGTTGGTGGGCAAATGTACAAAATCAGCAGGGGATCAAATAATTTTTTTCTCACTGTAGTGGGTAAATAACGTGAGAGGCAAATGCAGGTCTATGCAGAAACCGAACGATAAAGATTGTTTAGAAGAAAAGAAGACACTGTAGTGCCAGGTTGCATTGCCTTCCTTCTGATCCCAAAATTAGGAAAGATTGGATGCACTTTATCTTTAATGACGATCAAGACTGTTTTACTAAGATCTTTGTTCACTTCATGTTACCATGAATCCATTTACACACAAGGCACAATTCAGCACATGATTTTTAGAAAGACCACAAAACCAGTAAAGGTACATTTTTGTGAATTTATACATCATCTGAAAGCTGAATAAATGAGGTTTGTTAGGATAGGACAATATTTGGCCGAGATGCGACTATTTGAAAATCTGAAATCTAATGGTGCAAAAAATTGAGAAAATCAGTTGTCCAAATAAAGTTCTTAGCAATGCATATTACTAATCAAAATTTAAGTTAAGATATATTTACGGTTATAAATTTACAAAATATCTTCATGGAGCATGATCTTTACGTAATATTTTTGGTAAAAAAGGAAAATAAGATCATTTTGACCCATACAATGTATTTTTGGCCATTGCTACAAATATACCCGTGCTTCTTAAGACTAGTTTTGTGGTCCAGGGTCACATATTGGATATGAGAGTAATGTTGCACCACACAAGTGTGAGCAACAGTTTTTATTATGTGGTTACTATTGCTTTGTCTGTTGTTACATATCGTTTGATAAGTACTGAGGACAAATATATCAAAACAACTTCTGTGAAACTGCCTTTCCATGAAATATTTCTTTGAATGCTAACTGCAGTTCAAAGAGCATGGGAGGATGTATACATTTACATTTATTCATTTAGCAGATGCTTTTATCCAAAGCGACTTACAATTGGGGATGCAACAAGTGATTCGTCCTAAGGAGGCAGGTCAACCTAGGAAGTGCTCAAAAATACCATATATCGGCATTGTTAGATAAGTACTGGATAGAAAGGGAAGATCAAGAAAAGAGAGAAGTTTTTTTTTTTTTTTTTTTTTTTTTTTATTGAGTCAAATAGTGTCGAAAGAGATGGGTTTTCAGTAGTCGCTTGAAGGCAGTTAGGGAATGAGCATTCCGGATATGGGAGGGAAGGTCATTCCACCAGGCAGGACTATTGAACGAGAATGTTCTGGAAAGTGATTTCATGCCTCTCTGTGGTGGTACAACGAGGCGTCTTTCATTAGAGGATCTCAGAGATCTAGAGGGAGTGTAAATTCGTAGTAGTGAACGTAGGTAAGCAGGTGATGAGCCGGTGGCTGTCCTATATGCCAGCATCAGTGTCTTGAACTTAATGCGAGCCGCCACTGGTAGCCAGTGCAGGGATATGAAGAGAGGTGTGACATGGGCCTTTTTTGGTTCATTGAAGACCAGGCGTGCTGCTGCATTCTGAATCAGTGTATACAGGTATACAGGTGACGGCGTATATTTCTTAATTTTTCATTTGCACACCGTGCCGTTCGGTCCTTGTTTATGACGTCTGACGCAAATACATTGTGCGCAGGTCTGTATATTCTATTGTTCTCTTTATCAGGTCAAGGTGAGGTCGTCTGTGATTGTCAAATCACCACATCAACTCACAGGAAGCTCTTTTCTCGCATCCAATAGCTAGCATAGAATAGAGCAAGATATGAAGAAAATGAACAGAGGGAGACAGTTGGGGAGGGCCGACTCGTAGGATTGTGATTGTCATGCTGTGATTAATTTCGTTTACTGTAATGGAAATCATCCACAGGTCTGAGGGCGTCTGTTATTTTTTAGAGGAAAGCGTGCAAACTATCGGAGGTCCGTCAGTGCTCAGGTAATCGAGTATGGCAGACGATGAACTCTCTCGCTCCGCCCAAGATGCAAGGCCACAGTGAGCAAAACTGCAGGAAAAAAAACTTGCAAGGGAAGGTGAGGAGAGGACAGGATGAGGGGGTGTCGCTGAATGAATACATTAATTATCGTGCGCACAAGGGAGTGATTAAAAATGGTTTGGGGAGTGAAAAAATGCAAATTAAAGAAATGAAACCTGTGATTTTCTCTTTCATGTGAGGAAAGAGCTGCTTTAAAATGAAATTGCTACAGCAGGAGGGACTCCCTCAACCTTTGCCTTCAGATGAGCAGCTGCGTGCTGAAAATGTGTCTGTTTTCTTTACTAGGTGACTTGAGCTGACGTCTGAAACTGAGATTGTGGGTTAAGTTAACTCAAGCAGTGCTGGTAAATGCATATGTCCCTTGCAAAGGGGGCAGCAGTGGCCTAATGGTTAGAGAGTCGGACTTGTAACCCAAAGGTTGCAGGTTCGAGTCTCAGGTCCGGCAGGGATTGTAGGTGGGGGATTGTAGTGAATGTACTCTCTCCACCCTCAATACCACGACTGAGGTGAGACCCTTGAGCAAGGCACCGAACCCCCAACTGCTCCCCGGGCGCCGCAGCAATGGCTGCCCACTGCTCCGGGTGTGTGTTCACGGTGTGTGTTTTCTTTCCTTTTTTCCTTTTTCAAATACAGGTATGTGCCACACTTGCTGTAAGTAACAATCCCGTACAGAAACTAATTGTGTACGTCTCTATACAGAGACTGATTATAGCCAAATTTTTATCAATTTTCAACACATACCCACCAGGTGCAATAAAATATGTGACCCTGGACCACAATATTTTATTGCTTATTTTTAATTTATTAAAAATATTTGTAGTAACTAAAAATATATTGTATGGGTCAAAATTATCAATATTTTATGCCAACAATCATTAGGATATTAAGTAAAGATTATGTTCCATGAAGATATTTTGTAAATTTCCTACCATAAATATATCAACTTAAATTTTGATTAGTAATATGCATTGCATTTTTGTGGTCCAGGGTACACACTTTTTTTAAAGCCATCAGGCATAATTTAAAATTAAATAATTACAGTTATTTATTTATTTATTATGTTGTTGTTGTTTTATTTTTTTTATTTTTTAAGAAATTGTGTAATTGTGGTTAATAGCAAAATTGTAGTCGTACTTATGCTAATATAATTCAGACTTCTTATATACACACACACACACACGTATATACACATATGGTCC